>NW_017731957.1:544728-580057 GCF_001890085.2 Hipposideros armiger
CCTCTACAGCTAAGATGCTGAACAACAGCTCGACCTGGAACTTGGCTGCTGTGAGTCGCCGGTGATGGCAGATGGGTTGCCATGGGCTACCATGTGTAGCTTGCAGCCAGCTGTGAGAGGCCATCCAGAAGCCAGCGACTGATCTGCCTTGCCCGGGAAGAGCACAATGATGGTGCCAACTTGGGCCAGTGAAGCAAGGTCCTCCACAACTAGACTGAAGAACAAAAGGATAGCAACTTGCCTGTTCCCCTTCCCCCAATTCCCCAATTCAAAAAAAAAATCTTTGGAAAAAACCCCACAAAAAACTATCACCAGAATTAGTACAGGATAAGTGAATGATAAAATATCATTATGTCATATGGTAGGAAAACATTCAAAACCCACATTAAATGCCAGATTCATAATGTAAAGGCAGGCTCTACTAAGTTTAGGAATCTGTTTTATGAGGAAAAGGTATAGAATAGCACATCAGATGTTCTCCTGCTTTCTGAAGGCTGTATCATGCTGATGAGCACAGGTATGAGGCATGAGGGAGACTAACTTGAGAGAGTTAACTCCAAGCCAGAGAGACTAACCTCAGTGGTTTTGTCAGGGACCTTGGGGAGGTTGCCTGAATATCAGCCTTCTGTGGGTTTTGGATGGTGCTGTGATGAAAGATTTTGCACAAAAATGTGGGGCCCAGTTGTGGCATGAAGTCTCTTGTAGAAGAGAGGCTGGGCAGGAGAATGGCTACTCATTATGACCACTGGTGAGTGTTAAGGACACATTTCTAGAGGACAAGACTGTTTTAGGGTCACCACCATCAACTGCAGCAATATCCTATGTCCTATTGCTATTGGGTTGTCAGAAAAGTCATGATGCATTTTTTCTATGTTTTTCATTGCAAAAATGCTTCATGACTTTTCTGACAACCCAATAGTTTATGACTCATCTTTAGCCAGAAACTCCTCGTTTCAGGACGTTATTGTACTTAGCTGTAGCAGTGGCCATAAATTTTGGTTGAGGTATAAGTAACATACAAATAAGTTACTTTATTTTATTTTCTTTCACACAGTGAGAGCTAACTCAGTGTAGACCTCTGTGAAAATCAAGGCATTTTTTGAATGGTCAGGGAATAAAAAATGGAATATATGTTCATGACCAGACTGATTATTTCCTAGTATTTCAGCTGATGGGAAAGCTCAGTTCATGGGGGTGGTAGAAGATTTGACATCTCTTTGAGGTTCTCAATGGAATGGAATCTCCTAAGTCTTTGTGAAAGAGCAATGCCATCCATCACTGTGCCCTGTCTCTCAACTTCAAATTATCCCTAATAGCATCTAATAAAATCCTGATGCAGATAAGGGTGATGAAGGGTCCAGGAAACCATAGCTTAAAAGGAAGAGATAAAGGCACTGGTGATACTTAAACTATTGGGCTTGGGAGGACACAAGTTAGATCTCTTCCAATTTATGGAGGTTGTTGAGTAACAACAAACTATATATCTTATATATTTTTCAGAAAGAAATGATGATGAAAACACAGCATTTCCTTAAAGCAAGGAAGGTGTTAATCAGCAAATTGCTCTCTTTTCTGAGATTGTTGGGGTAAATGCTCTGGTTGTGCTTTACTGCTTTACAGATGACTTCAAACCTAGTGGCTTTAAACAATAACTGTTTTATCATATCTCATAATTTGTTTGGTCAAGCATTTGGGCAAGGCTTGGCAGAGTGATTCTTTGGCTCTAAGTGGCATTGACTGAGTTCACTTGGTGGTATTCAGCTGGTGGATGGACTGGTCTGGGGGGCTCAAGATGGCTTCATTATCATGCCTAGTGCCTTGGTGGGGGTAGCTGGAAGGCTGAGCTCAGCAACAATGGTTGGCCAGAGCATTACATTAGCTTCTCCAGTATGGAAATCTCAAAGTAGCTGAGCCTTTAGATAGACGCTCAGGATTTCCATGGAGAGGATTTCAAGAAACAAATGAAAGCCACCAGTTTCCCAAGACTGGGCCTGAGAAGAGGTTTATTTCACTGCCTACTCCCACCCCAGCTTAATTTGCCATGATACATGGCTTCTTAGGCCTCTTTAAGTTCTTCATCAACAGTTTATAAATAATTATATTTACTCCTTTTATAAGTTGATGAAGTAAAATTATTTGGAAAAAACACCATATATATTCATCAATATCTATCTATTATCTATCATCTATCTCTCTATTATCTATCATCTATCTACCTACCTGCATATGTATAGTTTTGCATCTGTTGTTATTAAGGTTTGCTTGATATATCCCCCAGAATAACCTTGTGGAAATATAAGTATTTTTACTCCTCTATAGTTATTGAAGCTACAAACACAAACAAGGATATTTTTCAGAAGCATGGAGGCCTAGCACAGGCAGAAACTAGAACTCAGAGACTCTGCTGCTATCTGAGATATATTGCTTACCATTGCTAAAATATGATTTGTAGAGCCACGGTATTATTACACAGTGTATGGTCCCCACTATCAAAAGAGTTGGGGGCTCTAAGGTAGGTATAGTGAATAGGTTTCATTTTGAGTGCCAGCTCCAAATTATTTGGCAGTAGCTGCCTGGAGTACTGTGTTGAGAAGGGCGGTGAGGCCCTATCTGAGCTGCAATTGTTTAGTGATGTCTGCCATGAATATAGGCTCCTACATATTTGCCATATATTTTCCATCTCTGTTTTAAGACCACAAAAGGTGTTCATTATGACAGGTATTCATTATGATAGGTGTTTATTATGATAGGTATTTATGCTGGTTTGTCCACTGGTTCACCCTAATGATTCAAGGGATAATTCATGAGAAAGTTGCTACAGATATTTTGCAGTTCTAGAAGCTGGTTTTTTAAACTAAATATGTAAATATCCTCCTTTAGTGAATGTGGTTAAAATGTAGAGAAAGCAGGTAGAAAAGCTAACTGTGATATCAACACCTGTTAAAGTCATTTTCTTCAAAGGAGAAATGCGTGTCTTCCTAGCCAGGTGGGTTACCTACTGCTAATGAAGGGTGAGTTCTTGAGCAGGTGTGGTTAGTATTAGGTTGTCAGAAAAGTCATGACGCATTTTTGCAATGAAAAACATGGAAAAAATACGTCATGACTTTTCCGACAACCCAATAGTATGTTGTACTGAAAATTCAAACCGTTCACTACTGTGAAGATTCAAATACAATCAGATTAACTTTATTTTAAGCTTTGATTACATTCTAGTTAATAAGGATATACTACATTAAGCCAGTTAAACAGATTAGCAAAGTGCATTTAATTTTAAAATTGAATATTGGAAGGCATGGCAAATGCTGGGAGATTACTTAATAGAGTTAGGTATGATATTGCTATAGGGGACCAGCTATCCTCATGGATTCCTGGTGCTGAAGACTCAGCAAAAGTCTCAAAGGCTTAGAAATGTGGTTTTATAGGCTGGAGAATTCTATTCTGGCTCCCCCCGTCCCAGCTTTCTACCCACTGTTCATTTTTGTTTGTTAAGAATCACAACCTACTGACCTAAATCACACCCTAGGCATATCAATAGGTAATTCTGGCCATAAATCAGCCTTGCGAATAAATACCAGGTGGCCTTGTCTATTGGAACCTTGGACCACAGCACAAATGATGGCAGGTGTCCTTTGTCAAGGGTCTGCAGTAGCACTGGCTATTTGCAAGGTGGAGTCCACATTACCTTGCAGCAACCTGAGTGATGAGCTGTGCTCTCAACATGGGTGATGTGAAGGACAAGAGAGAATTAGTGGCTGCCAATCCTTCCACATATCTGGTCACTAAATCTGCCAGCTTCTCCGCATTTTTCAGCTTATTCTATCTCCAAAAATGGACCTGGGCCCACATCGTGGTGTGAAGATGATCCCAGAGAGACAAGTGAAGTATAACCACTAATTAAAGAGACTAATTCCTCCTGTCCTGAGTCAGCCTCACTGCTTTCTAGTACAGGCATACTTGTGGGGTTTTTTTTTTTAGTAAATTGAAGGCAAGCCCCTTCACCAGGTTATGACTTGCTTTATTGCTATATCCATTTTATTTTGGTGGTCTGGAACCGATCCTGCAATATCTTTGAGGTGTGCCTGTACTGCAGCCCAGAAAGGGTTAAAGTAAGGGCTATTGGTTCCTGCTGATCACGCCATGGTGGGAAACCTCCTTTAAATGTACCATAAAACTACATTATTTAATAGATCTGAGTATTACACCTGCTTCCTTATCTCCTCTTAGGTGATTAAGCTTCTCACAAATGCAATTTATTAATATGGGGCCACATCTTCTCACAAGGTAAATCTGTGAAATTTGGCAGGCAGTCGCTGTGCTGCAGGTGCAAGATGAAAGACCCTAGCTTTGCCAAGAAGACAAATGATGCTGTACTCAATTCCTGGGAAAAATATTCTGACACAGTGGGCAGATACTGCTTCTAAGAAAGGGGAGTAGAATTCTAGGGTCAGAATAATGCGCTTCCCTCACTTTTGGGGGTAACATACCCAGTTACTAGAAGTCTTGTTTTACATGAGGCAGGTATAAAGCAAATCCCCTTGCTAAATAAAGAAAGTCCTCTGACATTTGGAGCTGCAGCCACTTGCGATGATAAATGATGACTTTTACTCTTATGAGCTATGAGAGCTTAATGAGAGCTTAATTAAAGCTAATCCTCAGAATCCTTTGGAAGGTGGAGCAATTAAAAACCAACTTCCACACTGAATAGCCGGGTATGGAAAAGTATGTCTTTGAATACATGGCATCTCCACTCTGGGGCCCTCCCTATCGAGTCCTGTCTGGGTTTTCACACCTAAGTTAAAGCAAGAGCTGACTATTTTTGCATTAGAATTTCCTTAATCAAGACTACAAGAGGCCAAGTGCCCAGGTCTAGCCCAGTCTCCTGTGCATTTACGCAGAAGGTTGTCTTTGAATCTGCAAGTCCAGCTCGCCGTACACATGTCTCAGGGAGTCACTGGTCAGGCTGGCCATCAGCTTCCGACGGCCGGAGACCCAAGGCCGACACACTTCCTCCCACTGCACAGTGGAGTTGGGCCGGATTTCACTGAAGGGTGGAAAAGAGAGGAAAGGTTTTATTTTCTGGAGAGGCAGAGCCAGTTTCCTACCTTGATCAGGAAGCAGTGAGAACTCCTGTTCTCTTTCTCTCAGTTGATGGTGGTTAGAAGACTGGCTGATTCCACCAGTTACAATCCAAATGAGGCCCCTAATGAGGCTCTGCTAGAGCCTTCCAGCGATGATCCCTTGGATCATGGCTCTTTTGACTTGCATGCATCAGCATGTCCTTCAGTATATGTGGTCCATTCAGTGTGCAGTGGAGCTGGGCTGAGCCCCACCAGCCTTGTGTTAACTGAACTCTAGCTTGTCCCCAAGCCTCCACAGTAGCCTCATCAATGTGACTAATCTGCTTCTGCTCATTTTTTGGTGCTCTAACGCCCTCCTGGAACTAGCCTCCTCTCAGAGTCCCCCAGCTGCCTTTGCTGAGTTCTTGGCACTCTAATTAGTTCTTACCAAACCCCGTGGGACAGACCTTGTTCCCAGGCCCAAGATCATAGCCCTGCGTGCTGCCAACTGACTTTGAGTATCTGCATGCTTTGTAATTCATAATCCTGTTTCAATCACCAAATTGGGTCTTCTGCCCATGAACCATTCTGCTGTTTATTTGTTGTGATGTCCTCATCCATCCTGATAATGGGGCTAGCCTTTTGTGGTCCTGGAGTACTCTTCCTTTGAAGCTCATGCTCTAAGGTCTTCCTAAGCTTCATGGCTAAGCCCACTCCAGGGCATAACCAAGGTCAGTCAGGGTTGAGGTGCTTCACATATATCACCCCATTTGGGCCTCAGGAGGAGATTATATTTTATCTATTTGATAGTCCCTTGAGGTAGATACTATTTGACACATTTTAGAGTTAAGAAAAATGGAGGGTTAAACAAGGGAAGCAGATTTTCCAAGATCACAGAACTGTTAATAGGCAGAGATGAGATCTGAACCCAGGTTTATCCGATTCCCAAATCCATGCTCTTTCTACTACTGCCAACTGTATGACATGCTATATCCTATAAAAAAGATGACTTTTGATCACTGTGCTTGCTTTTGGTTTCTCAAGCAAGACAGCTCACCTTTTATTCTGTACTAAAGGCTTCCTGCAGGTATTGTTCATAGAGGATGCCTGGTCTTTGTTCTCTGATTGTCCACGAGGGCACATGCTACGTGGCTTAGCATGGGACCCTGGGCCAGTGATTTTCTCAGAAAGCATCAGGAAATGAATGGAGAGCCCATGGCTGTCTTGAAAAGAGAGAAAAGGGATCTATTTTCATGGGGTTATTGAGGCATAGCATGTGAGAATTGGAAAGGACTTAGAAATCACTTTGTCTGGCTGTCTCATTTTACAGATGAGGAAACTGAGATCCAAAGGGACCTATGGAATCGTCCATGGTCACAGAGCCTGATGGCCCAGATGCTGGAAGGAGATACACTGGGGGACATAATGAGGGTGCTTGTGTTCATGAAGAATATGTTGTGTGGAGAAATTCTGTGGATAGATCCACAGACTGCTGAGTGAGGGGTCAGGGGCTGGAGGAAGGCACTCCCGCTGGCACCATAGAGGGGCCTGAAGACCAAAGGAGCTCGTGGTGACACTATAGCTTCAGACTTGGGGTGGTTGGAGGGGTTGCAAGGAAGGAGCATTGTGAAGAAAAGCCTGGAGTGGTTCAAGGGCCTCAGCCATATGAGCCTCCACTTGCTTGTGGGGGCTGGAGCCATACAGCATCATTTAGGCAGAGCCAAAGTGAGGCAAGAAACACAGGGCCACATACCTGTGCTTGACCTATTCTATGTAAAGGTGGAATCCCAAGATTCCCTCAAATATCGCTAAAACAATATACATTTCAGCTGGCCATGGGTGTGTCCTCTGGGATAAAAAAGCCCCCAAATCCTAGAAATCCAGACACTAAATAAGAAATTCCTTTCTCTCCTGTATGTGTGGCCAGTGAATTGGGACAGGCATCGGAGGCCTTGGGGACTGCTCTCCTTGGGCTGCTTCAGACATTGACTTGGACACTAATAGTCTCAACGTCTCAATTTTGTATTTGCTAATGCTTTTCCTAATTTTTGTTCTTTTTTTTGTTTTTATATATATATAAATGATTAATTGTGGTTATATAAATTATTTGACTCAGTTCTATAAAAGCCAAACTATGTGAAAAGTACACACACATAACCTGTATATGTATTTTTCAAACTCAATAAATTGATTTTATTACTTAAAGTATGAAAATCACTGACCTTACCATGGGTTGTCTCACCTGTAAAAAGCAGACACTATGGGATATTGAGGAGGGTATGGGGAGGGGAGGGTGAGTATACATTTGTACTATGCTTAGAACTATGGCAAGATATGGTAAGTGCCAAGTGTCAGATATGTGTTGTTGTTATTGTTATTATCACTTTTATTATTGCCACCATTTTTGTGGTTATTGTTTGCTCTATCTGAATGTTCTACAAAATAATTTAGGAAAGCAAGTTCCTCCTGCCTGGAAGCTGTTCTCCATCCTTAATTTACAGTGACTAATTCAATATGAATATAGAATTTGAGATATTTATTTCTCAATAACTGTGCTATTTTACTCTGATCCATCCATTTTCTCTTCTCTGGATTCTGCAAGAGATCAATCAGAAACACTTTGCAAAATAGTCATCCTGATTAAGGATCTGGCCTGGGGCCATGTAATGCAGGTAACTACCTGAAACAGAAACTATAATACCCGAGCTTCACTTCGTTATTTGCACTCACTCCTAAACTCATCCACATAATAATATTCATATCTGTATCTCATACCTGTATACGTGTACACTCATCATGTATGAGTATAATACAAATATACTCATACATGAAGATACACATGCATGTCTAAGTAGGCATTTTCCCAAAGATAAATACATACAGAAGAAGGAAATACATTCTTTACCCATCTTGGTAAGTGGAGTAATACTGGAATAACCCTATTTGCCTGGGGATAGATGTTATGATAAATGATTCTCAGTAATATGCTGAGCCATCAGGATATGCTGGTCATTTATCATCTTGAACACATACAGGCAAATGGGATTATTATTATTACAATAAACTGCAACTATCTATGGTTTGTCCTCTGTGTGTCTAGCCCTCAGCTTTTGTCCTACTTGAAAAACTCAAAATTTAAACGAAAATCACAAAGTCGGAGAACTTTTCGCTTGAAATAACTCCCTGAATATGGCATTTTTTAAAGAGAAAAATGAATCTGGAAGATGAATTATTTGATGTTCTTGGAGTATCAAGTGCAGAAACTTGAAAGCTGAGAGTCTGTGGGAGCAGCATCTTTGAGCGTCTGAGACAGGTGGGAGGAGTGGGGGAAGGGCAAGAAGGTAAGCCATCTCGGAGTAGAGTTGGCTTGTATCCTGACCAAGGAACGAGACACGGCACCCACTGCCTTCCTTGTCCCCAGTTTAACTTCCTGCTCACCAGCTCCTGCTTCCAGGACTGGCAGGGGTGTAGGTGAACAGGAGGGGTGGTCACTTTCTCGACTATTCAAGATGTGTATCCTAGAAAGAAATACAGCCTTGTGAAGGATTCTGGTTCTACAGAATTGACCTTTTTAAGGGTCCAAGTTATTATATGGATCTGCCACTCCTAGATCAGATCTTGGGAGCAGAGGGTATACTGGAATGTTTCTAATTATTATATCTGGCAATATGGCTGTGGGCACTGGCTGGCTCAGGTTTTGGTTGTGAAGGTGTGTGTGCTGGAGTCAGGAGGAAACGGAGAAAGTAGTGCCCTCTCCAACCCTCCCAAGCCCACCCTGGATAATAGATATTTTCTATGTCAAGTTCGTTCCAATTTTTGATAGTCTCTAAAAAATAAAACTTCCCTTACTTTGGAGAGATCCACCCCTGGATCTAAATTCCCATGAGAGTCTGAGGACCTGGCATTCTATCTGTTACCCATCTTCCATATACCAATATGTTGAAGTAACTGCTAATAATACCTTAACGCAGAGTATGGGTGGGACATTTGACTAGTATTCATGCAGGGATTGGCCTCTTTCATCCTTTCATTCTCATTAACAATAAACAATGCACCTAGACACTCAACCTCCTTTGAGCCCTATACCTCCGAAATGGTGGGTCAGTTTACTGTGTGAGAATTAATCTTTCTTCTAACACAGACAGTGTTTCTTTTCATGCATTGGCTTTTGATCAAGGTGGCATTCTTGGCACAGCCAAGATGTAAAGGTAGCAGGAGATTCCAGTACCCTCAGATGATGCTTGTGGGGTTACTGTTTGAAAAGGAAAAATTGGATACAGCAGGGGGCTGTTTTCAAGAAGAAACATGTTTCACTTTGCCTGAGCGATTCTTGCATCTGATTTGAGTGGGAAGGTGAGAGAATGGGTGAGTGAGACTATCGTTTCTGACGAAAGCAGGACTATTGCTGCTGACCTCTCCCTCTAGCTGGGGTTGATTTCTAATTTAATTCTTTTATTTCCCTCTGCAACTTTCCTATTAGCACAGGAAGGTTGTTATGTTCTATACTTCCACTTTTTTTTTAAAGCACTCAAATTATTTTCTCTTATTGCATCCACCAGCATCAAGCATCTCTTAGAAGCTGTGAGTACTATAATGTGAAAGAAATGCAGAGAGGCCTTACTGGGCAAATTGGTTTTAAAAGGCGCCCCGGAAGGGCTGCAGGAAGCCTTGCACTCATCCCACAGATTACAGAGCAGGGTAGCTTCTGTAGAGGACATCGGGGAAATTCCTAACATGTCTGGTCATCAGGCAGCTTCCTAAGCCCTCCACCTCCCTTTCTATGCCTTAGAAGGTCACCCCACAGGAAATTTGCTAGATTGATTGATGCTGACAGGGACTTATTTGTGGTAGAATGAAAGTAATAAACCTCAGGATTGGGCTTCATTGTGGGTGTCACAGCCTAAGAGGAGCACAGACAAACTAGAGTATATGGAAGAGAGAGGGAGCTAAACCATATTAGAGGTGAGAGGAATAAAGTCTGGGTAGGTGTAGAGAAGGCTCAGGGAAGATGTGACAGTTGTTTGCAAACATTTGCAAGCCATCAGATGGAAGAGAGATGGGCCTTATTCTGTGTATAGGTCTAGAGCACAGAATTGGTAGGATCAAAGGGTAGAATTGTTTTCAAATAATCAGAGCTACTTGACCTTTGAGTGGTCTGTCTTGTTGAGTGACTGTCTTTGTCAGGAGCAGACACAGAAGCTGAGAACTGTATGGCACAATCTGATGGTGCCAGGTGTGAAAGATGCAGAGTTTCATTCATGTTATTACAGAGCCAGGGGTAGTCATTGGTCTCCGGACTAGGGGACTAAGCACAGAACTCTTCAGGCTTACCTTTATTCTACTGAAAAAACAGTTCTAGAGAGTGCTTGGGTTGGAGAAATCTGGGAGGTAAGAGTTGGAAAGAAAGGATCCATGGAAAAGGACATTTTCACCATAATATCTGACACATAGCAGCTACTCAATAAGTATTAGAAGAATTGATACACGGGGAAGTAGCATGGCAAAATGCTTGAGACTTGGGTTGTGGACTCAGTCACTCTTGAGACTGAATCTTGGTGCTGCTCTTAGAAGCTGTGCGCTTTGGGGAAACCAGTAGACCTCTCAAAGGCTCAACTTCCTTTGCTACTGAAGGGAAATAATAACAGTACCCACCACATTTGGGTGGCTTTAAGGGTGAAATGATGGAAGTGCCAGTTAAACCAACCCTATTTTTACCCTTTGCCCCACAGTCATGCCAACAAAGAGGTTCCAGTTTCTGAGACATTTTCACTGGGGACTAAATGTAAGTTTGGAAAAGACAGAGAGCAATTACCTTCCCACAGCTCCCAGCACCTTCCCACAGCCCCCCACCCCAGCACATACCGGAACATCTTCCTCGTTGGCTTTATCACTCCAGGACCATCCAGGCGTATCCAAACGTTTTGCAGAGTTTCCTTCAAAGGATTGGTGAACTCAACTGTCACAACCATGTCAGAACCAACCATCTTACTGCCACGGACCTAAGAAATGAATTGGGGCAAAATGCAGCTCATTAGCAGCACATAAAACCTCTCTCTGCTCTCCTGTGTCCTTAACTACCTTCACTTTTGCTTCTGTTTCACAGTATAATTATTTTTTGGCAATGATACCAGTGCGATGAGGATAGCTTATTGCTTTGACGGGGGATACCTATTGAGAAAAAGATGGAAGCTTACTAATTAGAATCACACTCTCTTCCTCATTATAAAAACCACCCTAATTAGAGCTCAGGTTAATAGCCTGGCTACTGGCTGCTCTTTGTCAGCAGGAAGTGGAAGTACATTTGGTGTAGCAAGAGATTTCCATGGTACCGGCGGCCAGGCGAACTCTGCTTCTGGATAGGGCTAAGTTTCCCGCCAGGACATGGGGGATTCCTGAGTTCAGGAGGAAAAATGTGCTCCCGGGGCCTGTGCCTTAGAAACACAGTGAAGAAATGTGTCCAAAGAGGGAGTCTGCATTGTTGAACTTGAAGACGAGGAGGCTGGACACTAAAATAGACAAGAGACCTCCTCTTCGGCTACGACGTCTGAGTCCAGGAGGGTGTGAGGCAATTTGCTGATGAGTATATTCATCACAAACCTCAAAAGTATTAGGTATCTGGCAGGAGACGCCAGGGTGAGACACCAGCTTCAACGCTTACTAGCAGTAAGGCCACTTGGGTGACTTA
Organism: Hipposideros armiger; assembly: GCF_001890085.2. Classification (NCBI taxonomy): domain Eukaryota; kingdom Metazoa; phylum Chordata; class Mammalia; order Chiroptera; family Hipposideridae; genus Hipposideros; species Hipposideros armiger. Next base: position 556,471 of record NW_017731957.1, read on the forward strand.
CTCAACCTTTCTGAGACTCAGTTTCGTTTCCTTGTCTTTGAAACTTACTGACATTTCTAGGGGGTGCTCTATGTAGAATGCTGTTATTAGCAGTAGTTCTTATGCTGTGTTTACTCTGTGCCAGCACTGCGCCACACGCTGGAACTATATGCTTCCCCAACACCCATACCACGTGCTGGAAAATGGCCAGGTGACTGTAGCATTTGGTTGTTTGTTTAGGGCCTATGTGTCCCAAGTAGATGGATCTGTATAAACTCCAAGTAGCTTGGGAACAAGATAATAATAAAAGTTCTTCCTCGTAACAAAGGGATAGAATGAGATAATATGTATAAGCAGCTAGCACACTGCATGGCACCTGCCAAGTATTAATACATTATAGCCCATACTTTTAAAGTAGCAATGCTTAGGGTAGTTGGTTTCATTCACCTTATATTTTGGCCCATTTTCTACTCCAAATTCTATCCAGTGCTCAGGAAATATTTGTTAAATTAGGTTGACTGCTTAAAAAAGGAATTTAATGGTTCTTTGAGCTTTCTATATAACAACCCAGACATTATAATACCTTATTTCTTTAAGCAGTGTATAGTATAGGAAAACTCATGTGGAATGAGCCTTTCTTATGAATAGAGGGGAGTGGGGAGGACACTGCCTGGAGAAGAAGACTCTCACTGACTCTACCATCGAGAATAAAACGTTATGACTTTATTCTTTAAGGTGTGGGTTGTGACTAACTCTAGATCTATGGGATTCTTAAAATCTGTAAGGAAAATGAAAATTGTGGCCAATTCCCCATGTTTATTACATTCAAATGCCAATCTCCTGATGTGGGATATATGGAGAGTGGGTTCAGAGGAAGCGGGATGAAGCAGATGCTGATCACAATGGTGACTATAGCAGATGTCACCTAAAGAGCATGGATTGTGTGCCAAGCATGTGTTCAGCACTTTAGCCAGTGGTCCTCAGCCCAGCACGCACAATAGAATCAGCTGGGGAACTTCAAAATTGCAGAGGTCTAGGCCAACCCCAAAGAATTACATTAGAATCTCAGGTGTGGAGCCTATAATATGTCTATTTTAAGTACCCCTGTTGATTTCTAAGGATCAACTCAGTAAACTCCCCTCCTCTCCTCCAGTTGAAAACCACTGATCCAGACAAAACATTTGGAAGACAGACTTAGGTTTTCACTTTCTTCCCAGATATCCTGACTCTATCATAGATGTTGGAGGTATAGAAGTGCAATATGAGAATACTTTACATGATACCCTGGGTTTAATTCTCAAGTGTATCCAAAATATTTTTCCTAAGTTGAAAAAAAAATTTCAGAATACTTTTGGATTTTTTAAAAGTACAAGATAAAGGTAACAGTTACAAAAACTTTCTAACTTGGAGAAAGTGGGGCTGCTTCAGACACACTAATGATAAAAGTATTTGCTCTAATCAGTTTAATTTTGTGGGGAAAATATTTTGGAGCCATCTGCCTTCTTCATGGCATGCTTTTGCAAGTATGGGCACAAGCCCTTACAAGAAATCTGATAATAGCTACTGACCCTTCCTCCACATTGACATATATACACAGCAAAAAATATGAGCCATACACAGCTCGCATGTAGTTGCAGGGGATACATTACAGACCCATGTCATCTATCCGTGGCCCTCTGGGGACCAGGGGCTCCAGGTTGAGAATCATTTCCATACTGGTAGGCTAGCTCTACAAGAAGATCCCTGTGCTGTGGAAAGCCAAGTGCACCCTCCCAGGTCACTGATGAAAGCGCTAGGGGAAATTAGGTATTTGAAAAGTTGGCCTATGTGTATGGGCCCTCATGTGTAGGTTTTAGATCTGATTTGATTAGAAGATTAAGTCTTCTCAGATAATATCACATGTCATGCTTAATCAGTTTGCTTCCAGAGATTATCTCTATAATTACCTGCTGGCATGGGTATATAAATACTGCCCAGCCTTCCCTGATGCTGCAGCAGGGAGGAGGCTGCAGACGGGTGGGGAACTGAAAGAAGAGGGCTCTTTCAGATTGTATAGTGTTTCTTTTGCAATTAACAAAGACTCAGTGTCACTTTTCTGATATTTGTCTCTTGTACCCAAATTTAAACTTCCTTTGCCTGACTGCTGAGATGATAATGAGGCTTAGAGCTCAAACAAAACCAAATATAAAAGCCTGCCCAACATTTAACATCATGATTTTCTGCTTAGAAACTTAAGTGGAGATGTTTTCCTCCATTCTTTTAAGGAAAATGGAGTGTACACATAGTGTTTCCATATCACGCATTGATTTGAGTGATGTGCCATGCTATGATCTGTGAAATGCTGAAAATGATGACTATTGTGGGAAAAAGGTCTGTTCAAATCTAATTTTTTAGGGCATCTGCACTGCTTTTCTTCAATGCTGTAAAAATAATTCCATATCAACATAATTATACATCTGATTTTCTTGCTCTCATAAAACATTAAGTAAAGGGAGCCTTTAGCAATCCTGAGATGGTTAGATCAAGAAGAAACTTTTATGTGTAGTTACTTTAGAGAAGAGTAGCTATTATTCAGACCAGAGTAGAGGAGAAGGCATGTATCATTCATGGTGACATTAAGTTATTTTCCACGTTTGATCCCCTGATTTAAAAAAAAATTTCCATTTAAAATGTCTGTTTTAAAAAATTGACAAAATATGATGCTCTTTAAAGTTAAACATCATTCACCAATATTGACATACTGAGTTCTTGTCTTCTATGCTAATTCATGATAATAAGCAACTATTCTAATTCTTTGGTAAACAAGAAAGTTTTTCTCTCTCTCTCACTTTTGGGAAGAAATTACTTTTTGGAAAATCACAGGATTTCTTCCATGGAGTATATGCTTTACAATATACATAACTATATTCAAAATAGAAACTGAAACAAAGGAAAAAGTTTGAAAAAGAATGAATTTAGTTGGCAATATGATTCATATTATTCATCACATAGCCCTTACTTGCTGTGCTTTCAATAATGTATTACAGGTATTACTGGAAGATGACTTGTTTCCTCCTCCTCAGCCTATGATCACTGCTGATAATAAGCAATTGCTTGCTTGCAAACTGTTCACCAGCACCAGCACCACCATTGCTATTAGCTAACACACTTAGGCTGGCGTTTACTAAACAATGCTAATGGCTTAAGATAGTCAGGCAGTGTTCTAAGTCTGCACTATCCAATGTGGTAGCCACTAGTCACATGTAGTTATTGAAATTAATTAAATTGAAAATTCAGTTCCTTAGTTGCACTAGCCACATTTCAAGTACTTAATAACTACATGTGGGTTGTGGCTATCATTTTGGACAGCACAGATTTAGAATGTTTCCATAATCATAGAAAGTTCTATTGAACAATGCTGTTAATTGATTTATATACATTTACTCATTTAATTCTCACAACCATATAAGGTAAATACTATTTTACAGATTAGGAAATGGGCACAGAGAAGATAAATAACTTGTTCAAGTTCACACAGGTAGTAAGTAGGGAAAGTGAGACTTGAATGCTGACAGCCTGGTGCCAGAGTCATTGCTTAACCATACCCCTAGACTGACTCTGATTAGTATTAATAATAATAGTAACTTACAGATCAGAAGATTCAAATATGGCAGAATAAGTAAATGTGCTTGCCACCTCCCATGACCACATTAAAATTACAACTAAATTATAGAACAATCAACCACCAAGAACCATCTGAAGGCTAGTTGAACAGAACTCCTATAACTAAGGATATAAAGAAGAGGCCATGTACAGACTGGTAGGAGGGGCAGAGACACAAAACAGGCTGGCTCCACACTCACAGGTAATGGTTCAGCATTTGAATAGTTGTTATCTCAGCAGTGGAGGTCCCCCCTGAGGAGTGAGTGGTACCAGCCCCACACTGAGTTCCTCATCCCAGGGGTCCAGTGCCAGTGCTGGGAATAGGAGTCCCCACAACCCCTGGCTATGAAAATCAGCAAGTATTCTGCCCATTCAGGTAAGATCGAAGGTGGCTGGAAACACAGACATCCTCTTAAAAGTCCTGTGCACAGATTCATTCTCTTGCAGTTACTCACCCTGGGCTCCAGTGAAGGGGCAGAAACTTGAGAGGTGCCAGAGACATACAAGGTAGAACTAAGTTGTGTGAGTTTGGGGTGAGGGCTAGAGCAACAGCCTCGATTATCCCTGTGTGGAGCCCACCTCATGTGTATCCTACAGTCAGGTACCACCTTTCCTGTGTTGAGCCCTCTCCCACATGGCCAAATCCGAAACTGCATTGGCCTGATGAACTCTGTACACCCCACCTCGGTGACTCGCTGGGACCCTCCCTTCCCTCCCCCAACCAACATGCACAACATCGCTGGAGACACTCTCAGCACCTGGGCAACCGGCCCCGCCCAGTACACTGCAGGGGGCTCTTCCAGCAACAAACAACCCAAAGTGGCCTGTGCAGCCACCTGGGACTCAGGTGGTGGGCAGTCAGCCCCAACTTGCATTATAGCCTTTCTGAGAAAACTCTTGAGGATTTGCAGGCCCAAGGTAAACAGTGGCTGGTCTCAGTGTTCTCTGAGCATTTTGCAGAGTGGACACAGTTTTGGCACAGGAACTGAATCTGCATTGACCTTGTAAACATCTCCCCTCCCACCATCCCCCATCCCCACAGTGATTCCCTGGGACCCTACCCTGCCCAACTCGCAGAACTACTGGAGACACTTTCTGTACCAGGGCAACCAGCCTGGACACTTGTGCCTAAGGAGGCTCTTTTAGCTGCTGAGCCTTATGTGCAGCTGACAGGCCTGATACTAGTGACAACCAACCTTGGTTCTCAGTGGGGCCACACCCACATGTCTCCAGGCCAGGCACAGGCAGCGACTAATTGCATATAGCTTTGTAGCTCCAGGTAACCATGGGCAGGTCACAGGCAATGGCTGAACTTGGCCTGCATGTGAGCCCCTCTCAGGAGGCACAAAGCAACACACCTGGAGGCCAGCTTCAGACCACAACAGAAGACCACCTGATTAGCCCCACAAGCAGCACACCCAAAGGGTGGTCTCAAAACCCACAGGAGCCACTGGGGCAAAAGAGCCTCTGAGGAGTCAACCCCCACACAGCAGCTATATGCTGTGTGCATGGCCAATCCTCACAGCCATCAGTCCCACTCACTAATGTGCCACAAGCAATCAAGGCTCAACTACAACAAAAGGGCACACACATCCCATACAAGGGACACTCATGGAGCACACACAGTGCAGGTGATCAGGGAGAGTGTGCCACTGGGTCACACAGGACACCTTCTCCATAAGGCCACCCAGCAAAAACTGAGAGACATAGGAGATCTACCTAATACAGAGAAATGAACACAGAGAGGCAGACAAAATAAGGAAACAAGGAAACATGTCCCAAATAAAAGAACAAGGGAAAACTCCAGAAAAAATAACTAATGAAATGGAAGTAACCAACCTACCAGCTACAGAGTTTAAAATACCGGTTATAAGAATGCTTAAGGAACTTAGTGAGAGCTTCAACAAAGCAGTAGTAAGCATAAAGAAGGACATAGAAACTCTAATAAAGAGCCAATCAGAAATAAAGAACACAATAAGTGAAATTAAGAATATACTGGAAGGAATCAGCAGCAGATAAGATTAATTGAGTCAGCGATTTAGAAGACAAGGTAGCAAAAGACACCCAATCACAATGACAAAAAGAAAAAGAATTTTTAAAAAAAGAAGATAGTTTAAGGGGCATCTGGGACAACATCAATTGTAACAACATTCACATCACAGGATACTAGAAGGAGAAGAAAGTGAGCAAGGGGTTGAGAATCTATTTGAAGAAATAATGACTGAAAACTTTCCTAACCTGGCAAAGGAAATAGACATCCAAGGCCAGGATTTGGAGAATCCCAAACAAGATGAACCCAAAGAGACCCACTCCAAGACACACCATAATTAAAATGGCAAAGGTTAAGGACAAAGAGAATCCTAAAAGCAACAAAGAAAGACAACTAGTTACTTACAAGGGAGCTCCCATAAAAATGTCAGCTGATTTCTCAACTGAAACTTTTCAGGCCATGGGGAGATTGGCATGAATTATTTAAAGTGATGAAATGCATGGACCTACAATCAAGACTACTCTACCCAGCAAGACTGTCATTTAAAATTGAAAGAGATAAAGAGCTTCCCAGGCAAGAAAAGCTAAAGAAATGCATTACCACCAAACCAGTATTACAAGAAATGTTAAAGGGACTTTTTAAAAAAAGAAGGTAGAAAACAAAACAAAACAAAAGAATGTAAATATGAATAATAAAATGGCAATAACTAGGAAGCTATCAATAATCACTTTAAATGTAAATAGATTAAATGCTGCAATCAAAAGACATAGAGTTGGTGTCAGATGGATACTAGATTTATCGGGGTGATAGATGGGAGGGGGTTTGGGGGCGGAGTGAAAAAGGTGAAGGGATTAAGATGTACAAACTGATAGTTATAAATTAGTCATGGGGACGTAAAGTAAAGCATAGAGACTATAGTCAATAATATGATAATAATTATGTATATAATATGATAATAATTATGTATAGTGCCACGTGGGTACTAGACTAGTCAGGGGCATCACTTTTTATTATATAAATTCCTAACCACTATGCTGTACACCTGAAATTAATATAATACTGAATGTCAAAATAAATAAATAAATACACAAATAAATAAATAAATAGAAAGAAAAAAAATCCAAACTAAAAATAAACAAAAAAAGACATAGGGTAGCTAAATGGATAAGAAACAGAGACCCATACATATGCTGTCTAGAAGAGAAACTCCTCAGATTGAAAGACACACACAGACTGAAAGTAAAAGGGTGGAAAAAGATATTTCATTCAAATGGAACAAAATATATACTGGGGTAACAATAGTTATATCAAAGAAAATAGATTTTAAAACAAAGACTATAATAAGAGACAAAGAAGACCATTACATCATCATAAAGGGATCAACCCAACAAGAAGATATAACCCTAGTAAACATATGCACCCAACATAGAAGCATCTAAATATATAAAGCAAATACTAACCAACATAAAAGGAGAGATCAACAGTAATATAGTCATAGTAGAGGATGTTGACACCCCACTGACACCAATGGACAGATCTTACAAACAGAAAATCAACAAGGAAACAGCAGACTTAAATGACACACTAGATCAGATGGATTTAATTGATATTTTTAGAGCATTCTATCTCAAAGTAGAAGGATACACATTCATTTCAAGTGCATATGGAACATTTTCCAAGATAGACCACATGTTAGGCCACAAAAGAAGTCTCAATGAATTCAAGAAGATTGGAATCATATGAAGCATCTCCAACCATAATTATATGAAACTAGAAATAAATAACAGAACAACAAAAACCCTAAAAAACACACAAATGCATGGAAGCTAAATAACATGCTACTAAACAATGAATAGGTTAAAATGAGACCAAGAAATCAAAAGATGTTTTGGACAAAGGAAAGTGAATGAAAAACAACAACCCCAAATCTATGGGACACTGTGAAAGCAGTCATAGAAGGGAAATTCATAACAATACAGATTTACCTCAAGAGACAAATATTTCAACTGAACAATCTAACTTTACACTTAAAGGAACTAGAAAAGGAATAGCAAACAAAGCCCAAAGTGAGTAGGAGGAAGTAAATAATAAAGCTCAGAATGCAAATAACAAAATAGAGTCTAAAAAAAACCAATACAAGAGATGAAAAAATTTGATAAACCTTTAACCAGACTCATCAAGAAAAAGAGAGGACCCAAACAAATAAAATCAGAAATTAAAGAGGAGAAGTGACAATGAACACCACAGAAATACAAAAACATTATAAAAAATACTACATGCAATTATATGCCAACAAATTGGAAATCTGGAAGAAGTGAATAAATTCCAAGAAGCATACACTCTTCCAGGGCTGAAATCAAGAGAAACAGAAAATCTGAACCAAATGTTTATTGCTAATAAAATTGAATCAGTAATAAAAAAACTCCAACAAACTAAAGTGCTAAACCAGGTGGTTTCACAGGTGAATTTTAGCAAATATTCGAAGAAGAATTAACACCCATTCTTTTCCAACTGTTCAAAAAGTTGAACAGGAGGGAAAGCTCCCAAGCTCAGTCTACAAGACCACCATTACCCTGATTCCAAAATCAAAGACATTAGAAAAAAAAGAAAACTATAGGCTGATATCCCGATGAACATAGATGCAAAATCCTCAACAAAATATTGGCAAATTGAATCCAGCAATACATTTAAAACCATGATCAAATGGGATTTATTCCTGGGATGCAAGTTTGATTCAATATATAGAAATCAATTAATGTGGTACACCACAAACAAAATGAAAGGTAAAAATCATATGATCATAACATTAGGTGCAGGAAAAGCATTTGACAAAATCCAGCATCCGTTTATAATAAAACCTCAGCAAAGTGAGAATAGAGGGAATATATTTCAACGTAATAAAGGTCCTATATGACAGACTCACAGCTAACATCATACTTAATGGGGAAAAGCTAAAACATTTCCTTAAGATTAGGAACACGACAAGGATGTCCATTTTCACCACTTTAATTCAACATGGCATTGGAAATTTTAGCCACAGCAGTCAGACAAAAAGAAAAAAAAAAGAAAAGAGAAAAGAAATAAAAGACATCAAAATTGGAAAGGAAGAAATAAAACTGTCAATATTTTCAAATGACATGATACTATATACAGAGAACCCTAAAGGTTTCATCAAAAAGCCTTTAGAACTGATAAATGAATTTAGTGAAGTAGCAGGATAGAAAATTAATATTCAGAAATTGGTTGCATTTCATACACCAGTAATGAACTATCAGAAAGAGAAATTAAGACATCAATCCTATTTACAATTGCATAAAAAATTAAAACACCTAGGAATAAATTTAACCAAGGAGATAAAAGACCTTTACTCAGAAAAGTGTAAGACATTGAAGAAATTGAAAAAGATACAAATAAATGGAATCATATACCATGCTTATGGATAGGAAAATTAACATAGTTAAAATGTCCATACTACCCAAGGCAATCTATAGATTTAATGCAATGCCTATCAAAATACCAATGGCATTTTTCACAGCACTAGAACAAATCATCATAAAATTTATATGGAACCATAGAAGACCTCAAATAGCCATAGGAATCTTGAGAAAGAACAACAAAGTTGGAGGTATCATACTACCTGATATCAAATTATACTACAAAGCCATAGTAATCAAAACAGCATGGTATTGGCATAAAAACAGACACATAGATCAATGGAACAGAATAGAGACCTCAGAAATAAAACCATGCCTATAGGACCATTTAATCTATGACAAAGGAGGCAAGAATATAAAATGGGGTAAAGATAGTCCATTTAATATATGGTCCTGGGAAAACTGGACAGATCCATGTAAACAAATGCAACTGGACCACCTCCTTAAACCATATACAAGAATAAACTCAAAATGGGTTAAAGACCTGGGCCCATAACACTCCTAGAGAAAAACATAGGCAGTAAACTCTCTGTCAATGCCCTTAGAAATATTTTTTTTTCTGATACATCTACTCAGGCAAGGAAAACAAAAGAAAAAATAACTGGGACTGCATCAAACTAAAAAAGTTTTTGCACAGCAAAGGAAACCATCAACAAAATGAAAAGACAGCCTACTGAGTGGAAAAAGATATTTGTCCATGATACATCTTAGGCTTAATGTCCAAAATTTATAGAGAACTCATACAATTTATCAGCAAAAAAACCAAACAATCCAATTAACACATTAAGCGCCATGTCAGTCACCGGTGACTGACACTATACTTTCTGTTCGGACCACGTCTGTCACCAGTGACTGACGATATACAATTTAAAAAATTATATTCTTTGGGCCAGCCGAGTGGCTCATTGGTTAAGAACTGGCTTGGGATGCCAGAGGGCCCCGGTTTGGATCCCACATATGAGGGCCAGTGACACTGCCTTCTACAGCTAAGATGCTGAACAACAGCTCAACCTGGAGCTGGGCTGCCATGGGTCGCCGGTGACAGTGTAGGCTGCAGTCCCTGCTGCAGTGGGTTGCTATGGGCTACCGTGTGTAGCGGGAGCCAGCGGGAGCCACCAGCAGCCTCCATGAGCAGCCGTCCAGAAGCCGGCAACTGATCTGCCTCACCTGGGAAGAGCGCAATGATGGTGCCAACTTGGGCCAGTGAAGCAACATCCTCCACAACTAGCCTGAAGAAAAAAACGACAGCAACATGTCTGTTCCCCTTTCCCCGATTCCCCAGCGCTGTTCCCCTCCCCCAATTCCCCAATAAAAATCTTAAAAAAAATTATATTCTTCTATTAGGAAAACTAATTTCACTTGAATCGGTTTTACATGTTTCTTCTACTGACATTGTCACTGTTGTGGGTAAAGAAAAAATTTTTAAACTGCACTGGAACACGAACCACACACAACTGACTGAAGAGAAAGTGTATGGGTGAAATCAGATATCGCGGGCTAAATGGAAAGGAAGACAAAACAGGTTTGGCGCTTAATGTGTTAAAAAATGGCCAGAGATACGTGGGTGTACCTGAGAAAGGGCAACATCAAAGGTTCTCGTGATGGAGAAGTTCTATATCTTGAATGTGTTGATGTCAATATCCTGGCTGTGATACTGTACTAGAGTTTTGCAGGATGTTACCATTGGGAGAAATGGGAATGGATATATGAAATCTCTCTCTATTATTTCTTACAACTGCATGTGTATCCACAATTATCTCAAAATAAAGTTTTTAATCTTTAAAAAAAAAAAAGGCCATAGAACCTCAATAGACATTTCCCCAAAGAGGACATACACATGGCCAATAGACATATGAAAAGATGCTCTACATCATTAACCATCACAGAAATGCCAATTAAAACCACAATGAGATACCACCTCACACCTATCAGAATGGCTATCATCAATAAATAAAAAAAACAATAAGTGTTGGCGAGCATGTGGAGAAAAGGGAACCCTCACACACTGTTGCTGGGATTGCAAATTGGTGCAGCCACTGTGGAAAACAGTATAGAGGTTCCTAAAATATTAAAAATAGAATTACCTTATGACCCAGCAATTTCACTTTTGGGTATTCATCTGAAGAAATCCAAAATGCTAATTTGAAAAGTTGCATGCACCCTTATGTTCACTGCATCACTATTCACAATAACAAAGATATGGAAACAACTGAAATGCCCATCAATAGATGACTGGATAAAGAAGATGTGATACATACATACAATGCAATATTACTCAGTCATAAAAAAAGGAGATCTTACCATTTGCAACAACATGGATGGACCTAGAGGGTATTATGCTAAGTGAAATAAGTCAGAGAGAGAGGCAAATACCCTATCACACTTATATGTAGAAACTAAAGAACAAAATAAACAACAACAACAACAACAAATAGAAACAGACTCACAGATTCAGAGAACAAATTTATGGTTACCAGATGGGAGAGGGGGTTAGAGGACTGGGCAGAAAAAAGTGAAGGGATTAAGAAGTACAAATTGGCAGTTACAAAATAGTCATGGGGGTGTAAAGTACAGCATAGGAAATATAGTAAAAAATATAGTAATAACTATGTATAGTGCCAGGTAGGTACTAGACTAGTCAGGGGGATCACTTCATAAATTATATAGATGTCTAACCACTACACTATACACCTGAAACTAATATAAAATAATACTGAATGTCAACTGTAATTGAAAAAAATAAAGAGCCTTATCAGGTTAAAAAAACAACAATAACTTACATTTTAAGTGTTTATTTATTAATGCATGCATTCTGCTTATCATTTTATGTGTATTACCTTATTTAATCTTCCCTACAGCCCTATGGGCTTGGGAGTTGACATGATTATTACATATCACATATCACATTCCATTGATGTGAAACTGAAATTTAGATAGGCAAAATGCCCAAGTTACAGAGTTAGTAAGTTGGTAAAACCCAGAAATAAATCTAGGTCTTTCTGATTCCAAAACATTCATCTTTAAACTCTACATACACTGTGTTCTGTGACAGCAGAGAAGCAAAAATAGTTACTTTTTCTTTGCTGGAAATAGCCTCATTATTTTCTGAAATCCAGTGAAGAATCATTTGTAATATTACCTTATATTGTCACTAAGCGATCAGTTGAGCACAATGATTATAAATTGTGCCTGAACTAAATTTCAAAACATATATAGATAAAACCCAACTCTTTCTTTTTTACTTTATGGGGAGAGAATCAGATTCCTATGCCAGAGTAAAATGTAGCAAGATAGCCTTGAGGCCTTGATATATTATATAATATTACTTGATGATAATAGGATTTTCTATTTAGGGTAAAGATGGAGATATCATTTAAAAAAAACAATCAGTAGCCCAAACATAGTGGGGTTATTTGGTAAGGTAGATGGCACTCATTATTTTTAATGTTTTCCTTTATGTGTCTTTTTCTAAGATTAAAAAAATAGCAAACAGGATATGCATAGAGCAAATTATATTCTAGGTATCCCAATTACCAGAGATTTCTCATTTTAATTCTCAAATACAGGTTGTTCTGTAGCTGTACTGTGCAAGGAGATGGAAATGCACACCTTCCAGTAGTAGGGCTCACTCATTGGCAGATCTGGGGTATGCTCTCCTGGCTGATGGAGCACACTCACTGTCTGCTCCTCCATGACAACAGCCATGAGGGGGTGCAGACTCAGTGACTCAAGCATGGAAAGCCATGGCTGGAGGTATCCCGCATGGGACCCTCTCAGGATGCACAGTGTTAACTGCTCAGAGCCCCTCATGACAGCGCCTCAGACAGATGTGTTTGATTTTCCCCACAGACAGTCCAGGACAGTGCCGAGGGGCACAACTGCTGTGGCTGAGACACAGATAGTAGCTTCTACTTGGGGGAAGCTGAAGGGAAAGTGTGTTGGACTCAGGGTCTGAAGACCAGGGGCTGCTGCTGTGTGACCTTGGGCCAAGTGGCTTGAACTCTCTGGGCTTCAGTTTCTTAGGTGGTTATGGGTTCATGTTAAATGATCTGGAAGAGCATCTGAAACAGATTAGCATTTACTGAATGTAAAGGCTATTGAGGTTTAATGGAAGAAACGGTGCCAGGTGACCATGGGAACCTCCTTATCTATAAGCTTCCCTATGGAGAATGATGTGGATTCAGTTTCTTAGGTATGGGGGAAGAGGACTATGAATGAGCCTCCCCACCTAGAAGTAATCCCCACACCCACCCTAGGAAGGTTGGCAGAGACACCACCCATGTGACCTGCTGTATCCTCACTGTTCTATGTCTAGAGCGTCGAGGCCTGGCTGGTCAGGGTCAGAGGTGCAGACATTCTGCTTATAGATTTTTATGAACTACCTGTTTTCGTAGGCCCTGTAAACACTGTCTGTACAAGAGGAGTGTCCCAGGCTATGTGGCAGTGGTGGTCAACCCATGAGAAAACAGAGCAGCCGTGCTCCTGGAGCCAAAAGGGCGGCCACCGCTAAACAGGAATACCAGCAATCTTTCCTATTTCAAAGAAAAAGTCAATTAAAATATTCTCAGTGTTGATTTTTTTTTCTCTGATAATTTTAGAAAGCTTTTTTTTCAACTTATCTACAGAGGGGGCATAAAATAACTATTTGTTGAGTGAATTGAATAAATGAATGAATAAATAAGTGAGTGGCTAAAAAAAAGATGAATACATACTGGAAATTTCTTTTAGTCAACAGAACAAATAAGTAAGAATCAAATGCATGTTAAAATCTCGTTAATGCCACTCCAGGCCAACACCTACACTTGTGGGGACTGTGCCCACCCCAGGGGTGGGAAGCAGTAAGGCACATTCAAATGTGTGTTAAAAAAAATTTTGGAAACAGTCAATTGTTTTCATTTTAAATATTTAAAGACTTTAAAATTTTTGTGGGTTACCTATTTGTTCATGGTTGTCATTTTAAAAATTATGTATTACATAGAAAGTGGTTATAGTTTTCTCTTAGCAAAATTGCTCCTGGTTCATGTGAGAAAGTGAATTCTTTGTCACACGATGTCCTGAAAGGCTGTATAGGTCTAGTTACAAATGATAATACTACAGAGGTGTTGGCGCCTGAGCTGTTTTAGAATGGCACTTGGAAGAATTCATTTCCCAGATACTGAATGGAGGTCACCTGAGGAACATGTGGAAACCGCTTCCCTTTCCCCTCAGCCTTCCTTCAGGCTCTTCAGGACTGGCCTCCCTCATATGTGGTTTCCACAGGGAACAATGCACACGCTCGAGACCCAGCTGTCAAATTGAAGGTCACTGGGAGAGGGTTACATTCACTTTAGGCCAGAGGGCCACACATTGCTCTAAGCAGTTCTGGGTGTGACTGCTGGATTTCAGGAACAGAGGGGACTAGGCAGGGAGAGAGAAAACTTTTATCAGCAATTACCAGGTCCTGGCATGGGCTAAGCATGCTCACAAACATTACAGATGTTAACCCACAAAAACTTTGTGTTTTATATGATTGTAATTAATAGTAGTATTATAATTATTAGTGCATTAATCATTTTGCAAAAGGGGACACTGAAACTCAGAGAGAGAGGATGTGTGTGTATACGAGAGAGAGAGAGAGAGAGAGAGAGAGAGAGAGAGAGAGAGAGAGAGAGAGAGAAAGAGAGAAGAAAGAGCAGGAGGAGGAGGAGGAAGAGGAGGAGGAAGAGAAGTAAAAACGAAGTGGAGGTTAGATATGTGTGGTGGAAACTAATAGACACTGGTCTTCACTGAGCACTTACTATGATCAAGGCACCATGCTAAGCTCTTTATGTGAATTCTTTTAACGATCCCTCCCAGAAACCCAATGAGGTCAGTACTATTATTGGATCCAGCTTACTTCCGAGGTGGCTGAGTAATTAGCCCAAAGCAGCCCAGGTAGGATTATGAACCCATGTGGCCTGACTGCAGCTGTGTCTAAGCCACTGTGCTATTCTGCCTCTACAAAGGGGCTGCAGGTGTCCCTCTTGGTGGTCTTGCTGTAGTTGACTTGGGTGAGAACATGAAAAATGTGAAACCTTCACTGCTAACTGAGAATGGGAGAAACCCTCCAGGACGCTGTTCTCATGTTACCACAGATTCCAGGCAAACCAGTCTCCAGCCTGGAGACCAGCTGAATTCTCCCCGCCCTGCTGCTTCCATCCTCTCCAAATAATAGCTGTTCATTAAAAATCAAAATGCTGAAGACTCTTTTTCTGACTTAAAGCATCTTACAACCATCATCACATTGGGAAGGCAGGGAAAAATTCTGTTTGATTTTAATGAAAGATACTTTTCTCATCAAAATATTTTGATAGCATGGAAAAAAAAAGATGTGTGCTCATTAAAGTTTAATGAATGTTGCTCCCTGCCATTTTCCATGTGAGAATCACACATTATGACTCATGCATGGTGGGTGCCGGGAATAGTTAACTTATCATCATGGGGAAGAATGAAATCCAAGACTGGGTCCACTAGGATGTAAGTATGTGTCCACCGGCCACTTGCTTTGGTTGGCAATGATGTGGCTTCAGACAGGTGGGCTCAATATTGTTCCAGGTTGGCCTCTATTTGCTCTAAAAACAGGGCTAGTTAAGAACAGCTGCAAACCTGCTGCCAGGCAACTCTAGTCCCAAGGTCAAGCTGGGGACTCCCAGAATAAGAGAGTGCCTTGGGCAAAGGCTTTGAAGAGAAGGGAGAAAGAAAAGAGGTTCCTACCCTTGGGAGGGCAGAGTTGATAGTAATGTTACATTTATGCTCTAGGATCTTCACTGAAGCCTGTGTTCACAGAGTCTATTATAAAGCTCTCATCCAAAAATTTTAGGCTCACTTTAAAAGGGCCCCAAGCTGCATTTCTAGGTTTATTGCCACGGGTCCCCTGCTCCCAGCCTTGACTCCTGCCAACGCAAGCTTCTAGTTGCTCCCTACGCCTGCCATCCACCTCTCTCCTTGTCCTGCCTTATGTTTTTTTCTAGGATCTGGAGTGGTCTCTCCGTCCATCTCTACTGCTTGAGAAGTTATCCATTCACTGAGGATCATCTATTGTTTTACTGCCTTAATTTTATTGCCTGATACCTCACTCCAAACAAACTCCCTTGAAAATCACAGACTCTTGTTAAGGCAGTCACCATCTTCTACTGTCTGTGAAAATTCCAGTGTGAGAGCAATGTAACGTTACTGTCAACTCTGCCTTCCCAACGGTAGGGTCCTCTTTTTTCCTCCGCTTCTCTTCAAAGCCTTTGCAGTTTAAGGCAGTTTCTTATTCTGGAATCCCGAGCTCAGTCTGCGACTGGGGTTGCCTGGCAGCAAGTTTGCTGCTTGTTCTTAACTAGTGGTTATCTGCATAGACTTCTGAGTTAGAGACTTGGGTTAGAACCTTCACTCCTTCCCTTATTAGGCATGTGATCATGGGCAAGTTGCTTATGAACTGTAATAATGACAACAATAACAACAACCAACATATACTCAGTGTTTACTGACAGTTGGGCATTGGGTATCTATTAACTCATTATATACTCACAACTACCCTATGAGTAAGTATTGCCATTATCTCTCTTTTACAGATGAGAAAAACACACAAAGAGAGATCATGTGTCCAGAATTACAGTTATTATGTTGAGAAAACAGGCTTGGAACTCAGATAGTTTGGTCTCAAAGCTCATGTTTTGACCACCATGCTACCCTCTCTGGGACTCAGTTTTCTTATCTATAAAGTGGTGTTAGAATAATACCTACCTCATAAGATGGTAAACAGGATTAAATAAAATAATACAAGAGGAGCATAATAATATAGAGCTCAATAATTCATAGCTGCTATCATTGTCATCACCACATGCTGGTCTCATCCTTCCTCCTGTCCATGAGGACAGGAGTCATTCGTGTCCCTTGTGCCGGGACATTCATCACAGACGCTGAAAGGTTCTGTCAGCTGTGGGCTTGTCCTAGGCTCAAAGAGATTGACAAGGGTTTCTAGTATTTTCCTAGAATTTAGGGGTGTGTCCTAGGTGATTTTGGACCTCTGAACCATTGTGCTTTTTTTTTGTATTTTCACTCTATTTAGCGCCCTCTCCAGCTCTTGTTTTATTCAATTTATTTGACTCCTCTAAGGTCTCCTGTGTAAGACTTCAATGTAACGCTTTCTTTCTCCTCCCTCCTCCCCCTTCCCTCTTCTTCCTTCCTCTCCTTCTGCAATCCTCTACCCTCCCCTCTGCTCTCTTCTTTCCTCTCCTCCTTTCCCCTCTTTTCTCTTCTCCCCCCTTGGGGCCCCCTTCCCTTCTTTGCTGTGTCTTCTTTCCCTCCCTCAGTCACTTTCAGGATGACAACTGCCATCTGGATGTCACAGCTCTGTATTTCATATCTCCAGCAGGCTAAGCAGCCTTCTAGGTCCCCAGTTCATTAGCCAGAGTTTCTGGAATCAGGGCCTCTTACAGCTCAGGGACACCTGAGTGGCTTCTAAAGTGGCAGATGCTTTATCAAGACACACCTGCTCAGATTTAGTTTGTCCTTGGGGTTAATATGGTTAATGGGGTTAGTGGTTAAGGGGCAGCTTATGTGAGGGCACTTCCTGCCTCCTTTCCTGAACAATCTTGGCACTGGACAGAAGCCAGAATTTCCATTTCTCTCATGCTTGAGTCCTAGTCAAATGGTCCTACTTCTAAATACGTTTCCTCCAGGAACAGCATCCTTGATACTTTTATGGAAATTAAAAACAGAACAAAACAAAAACATAGATCTATTAAAAAGTGCACCCTTCCTGCCCAGGTCACTACACTTGTGGGAGAAGGTAGTTCAATTCTGCCCCTGGGGAATGAAACTGCTTTTTAAGTAAACCAGAAGATAACTAACAAATAATCCTTCGAATTAATAATCTAAAAAATGAAACTTATTAGTTTCCTTTATACATCCAATTTATCATCAGTGGTGCAATTAAATTCTATTTTGTGCTGTGGTTTGAGCACTTCACAGCTTGGAAGGACTTTCTCCTGAGCCCTTCACAGGGACAAGCCATCATTTCATAATTACAGAGAACATATTGGCTTTGCCTCTGGTGGGAAAGCTTCCTAGACTGAGTTCATGATCAAGAGTGGGAAAGGATAAAGGATGACTCTATGTGCAGCTGGGAGAGGCCTGCAGGGCACCACATGTCTCTCAGGGAGAGCGCGCCATTTGGGGGTGGTAGGCAGGCCAGCCCTGCTTATGGTATCTAGCGCCTTATGCTATTGCATTCATGTTCTCACGGGATTGATGGCATCTATGGAAGAACCCCAATACCACTTCTCTGTTTTGCATTTGTTTTCTAGTCCTCCTGCAGACCCTGTACATGACGGAGACTACATGTCTGTGTTTGGATAAGCCTTGACCTTGGGTGACTCATTGTATAGTAGTCCTCAAGCCATCCACATGGCTCTAGACCCACTGAAAGCTGCCATTTTGAATGCTACACCACATTTATTAGTTTTACAAATGATTCACAGAAAATTATTCATAAGACACAAGGCCTACCTCCCTTTCCCCACCCATTGCCCCCCTCCCCCCAGGGGCATTTAAATATGAGCAGTTTTGTTAAACTTTGATTTGTCTATCATGTTAGGAGAATGCAACTTAGGATCTGTGCTAATCACTCTTAATCACTTCAAGAAAAATGTTTTCTAGCAACTTGGGAAGGTCTCTAAGATCTGGATAAGGCTGGCATAAGATGTCACACCCTCAAAGACCCTGCTGGAAGCCTGGGTTCCTGCTCACAGGGAAGGACGGTATCTCAGGGATGTGGCTACAGATGTGGCCAGTGCTACTGAAATGTGGGAGCAAACAGGCTACCATATTCAGCCCTCCTCTGCCAAGTTTCTTTGAGCCATTTGGGTAGAGATTCTGGGTGGTAAATAGAGAGATAATGTTAAAACTCCTAGCCAAATGGGCCAAAAAACACCTATGGTGACAAAAGTCAGAAAAAGTATTTATCTTGGTGATGGTGGAGAAGGTTATTTACTGGATAAGGCATGAGGGAACTTTCTGGGGTGTTGGAAATCCTTTACGTCTTCATCTGCCTGGTGGTTGCAAGGTATATACATTGTCGCCAAGCTGACATTTTGGTTTGTGCATTCCACTGTATACAATTACATCTCAATGAATAATAGTACTGTCCAAAAGGCAGGTGGGAGATGATCCAAGTGGTTTCCCTTTTATGCCATGCCCAACCCACTTTATGCTGGAGACAGTAAGAGTTCTAAGTATCTGCATCCATTACACATCTTTATCTTCCTCCACAAGTGTGTTTATACCCACAGGTTATATTTATATCTGCAGCCAGATCTATATATTTAAATATGGAGAGGAGAGAAAAGTGTTATATGTGCTTGTCTATATATAGGGCTGTTTACTTCTTTCAAAGAACAGGAGGATTGTAGCTCCACTTGTTTTTTTGTGGAGCAGGACGCACATTCACATACATACACATTCACACACACACACACACACACACACACACACAAACACTAAAATAAAATGAGCCTGGATAGCTAATCAACAACCTTGCTGATCTCCCCTGTCTGGGATGCTGAAACTGACCTTGATGATGACCTTGGGGATTAGCAGCACAATGGACTTCTGCTTGGCCAGAATATCCCCGGTATTATTGACACGAGCTGTGACGAAGAAGTGCAGGGACGCTTGTTCCAGCAGCTGGCCCATGTACTCACTGGCTCTGACCAGCACCTCCTTTTTCTTGACTGGAAGGAGAAAAAACAAACATGCTGGGTATCAAGACCCGAGTCAGGATCTGCTTTACTTTCCCTAGTGCCCCATCTTCTCCTCAAGGATAAACTCTCCTACTTCTGGGTAAAGAAAGAATGTGCAGGAAATTTAATATTCAATAAAGTCTTACTAGAGAAAATGTGCCGAATATTCCAAACTGCACTTTTGCTGTTATAAAATACAATGCCAATCAAGGATCAAGGTTTTAACTGTGGCTACTTTGATTTGGGAAGGGACAATCCCAAGATAGGGTGGGATCCAGATATGGAGTGGTGAAGTTCAAGGCCACCATTCCATTTGCTATCCCCTCATGCAATAAGAAATGCCTCATGTAGGCCTTGGGCCACGCTTCGGCAGAACTGTCAGCTACCTAAACCTTCTCCCTGTAGTGCTCCACATTTTTTCCAGCTTTTTCTGTACCAGTCTGACATGATTTTTCCAATGAAGAGAAAGAAGCTGTTAAAACCAATTTTCACCATAGGCATTCAGTTCTCTCCCATCCCGTCTCCTATTTGCAGCTTCAAAGACCTCTGTGCCATATGCTGGTTTCCTCGTCACTGAGGTTAACTTTTAGGTGCTAGGGACAAGCCAGTGAGGATGACATTTCGAGGATGGGGAGTGGTCCTGGCTGCCTCAGTTCACCATCAGACCGAGAACAGGGGAGGGAGTGGGGGTTGGGGTTGGTTCGGTCTTGTGACTCTGGACACAGCAGTGAGGTTCTGTTTGGCTGCATCACCCACTTTCTTGATCACTCGCACTTCCCACAGTCCAGGAGTCTAGAGAGCAAAAGGCAGTTCTTCCGCAGGTCAAGCCCGGGGCCATGCTGCAGCACCCACTGCTACCCGGTCAGAGCCACGTGTTAGTGTAGTGTCGTCAGCCAGCAGGCCCTGCAGGGAAATGGGTGACTCATGCCTCCACTCCCACGCACGGAGCACAGGCCCTGTAAATGTTCATGGAATTAAAGGTTTCCACCACTGCTGCCCTGCCCAATGTCTGCCTTTGGCTCAAGATTCCTCCTTCCTGAGGAAGTTACTGGAGGAAATAATTCCCACGGTCATCATTTCAAGTGCAGAGTGCATTTCATTCTAGCCCTCCAGGGAGAGCAGCCACCTGCAATACGGGCGGATCGCTGCGTGCAGGCAGTGCCGGGCCACAAGGGGGCCTCCTCACTTCCGGGTTCACAGGCGAGGGTGCATGAGGCCATGGTCAGCACCTCTTCAAAGTCTCCTCACAGATACATAGGTGCTGTGACAGCCCCTAGCTCTCTGACTGAGGCGTTCTCAATCTTGGCTCCACATCACAGTCACCTGGGAACGTTTAAGAACCTACCCTGATGAATCCCACCCCAGACAAAATCAATCAGAATTTCGGACGCTAAAGTGCAGCCGGTGCTGAGAAGCAGTGCTCCAACAGCCAGGGGGCTGACCCCCACAGAATCAGTCCTGAAAAAGCCTTGGTTCAAGTGGAAAGGATGGCCTTTGCAACCCAGGCCCCTGGTGCGTCAAGTGAGGTCTGCAGGCCAGCAGGACCACCATCACCTGGGCGCTTGTTGGAGATGTGGGTTCTTCAACCCCACCCCACCTGCACTTGACTAAGGTGCCCAGATGAGACATATGCAGGTTTGAAAAGCCCCCAGAGATAGGAGATTCTAGCAATAGAAGGGTAGAGTTAGGGTGGACTTGGGACTTAGGACAGTCTCAGTTTTAAAACTGAAAGTCTTGTACCCTAGAACCCACTGGTAAATTGAGAAGGTTGGTTATTCTAGACCAGTGGTTGGTTATCAATTGGGGGCAATTTTGGCCCCCAGAAGATGTTTGGCAACATCTGGAGATATTTTTGGTTGTCAGAACTGAGGTTTGCTACTGGCTTCTAGTGGATAGAGGCCAAGGATGCTGCTAAACATCCTACAATGCACAGGACGGCCCCGCAACAGTTATCCACATCCTAAATTGTCAGTGTGACTGTGCTGAGAAACACTGCCCTAGGCTATGCAGAGTTATTAGAAGGTCCATCCTAAGCAAGTATCAAACCACTTGGCTTGATTCCTGAGGCAGTCCTATTGCATTCAGAACCAACCTTTTGAATCTATGAACTTGCCTAGATCTTGGCCCTCGAATTCTACATTTTTGAATGATCCAATCATATTGCCTTCTTTGGGTCTGAGCCTGGACCCTGCTTCCTCATGGCTCCCCCAGCACTTAATTGTCCAGATGAATATGACTCTGTCCCTCAGTTGCATACAACCTCAGATGAGCACATGGGACCTGGTTTTTACTTCCCCAGATCTAGACAGATGGAGTGGCAAAATGACAGGCCTTGAAGAATGTGCATTTTCTCTAAGTCAGACAGAAAAAATCAAGAACCATCTGATTTCACTGATATGTGGGATATAAAACTGAAAGCAACAAAGGAACAAGACAAAGAATAAAAAACTCATAGACACAGACAATAGATTAGTGGTTACCAGAGGGTAAAGGGACAGGGGTGTGGTAGATGAAGGTAAAAGGGATCGAATATATGGTGATGGAAAGAGAACTGACTCTGGGTGGTGAACATGTGATGTGATATATAGATGATGTATTACAGAACGGTACACTTGAAGCCTATGTAACTTTGCTAACAAATTGTCACCCCAATAAACTTTAATTTTTTTAAAAAAAGAATGTGCATTTTACCTCTAGCTGCCTCCAGAAATAATTAAAAAATGGACCTGCTCTGGCTATTTCTAGAGGGCAGTGTTTGGCCACTGGTTTCCTTTAGGCTGGTGAGATCTGCCTGACTTCTTTTTACCTATCTTTACAGAATCTCAACATTTATAATGTTGGTATCAGGGGCCCTTAATCTCTGAGGCAGAGCATTCTCTAAATCATAGCACTAAGGAAAATGGGCTGTGATTTGAGCCCAAGAGAACAGTGCTCCTGAAATAGTATGTTATGTAAGTGCTGTGTTTTGCCACCACACAAGAAATTGTTCTAGATAAAGTTTATTAAATGTGGCAAGGGAAAGAAGAATAGCTTTCCGTTCTATGAGTGGTGGAGCTGGGATCCTGCCAATATCATTTACGGTGTCTGGGGAAAGCCAAGGGAGACACAGACGGGAGCTGCCTCATCTCTTTTCCAAAAAGCAAAGAAAACTAAATATAGCCAAGTGAAAATGGTAACACCTTTGAAGGTACTGGAAGGTTTAAGTTATCCAAGTCTTCCGAGCTGATTCTAGCCCACACATTTCCTTTAATCATCAATCTGGAAAGTATGCCTCCCATTCTACTTGGGAAACTTTCTTTGCAATACAGCCTCCTAGGAATGTACTGTGACCTGCAAAATCAAGGTCTAGAATCACGTGACTTTTTGCAATAATGTGCAATTTAGTTTAGATTGCAATATGCAGTTTATTGCATGCAGTTAATGCCACCTACCTGCAGGATAAAGCAAGAAATAGTCTCCAACTCCCTTCAAGTTATTCAGGACAAGCCCTGGGGTGGGCTGAGTGGGTGGGACTTATATTTATTTGAGTCAGACTTATTTGGTCAGCTGTCCCTATAAAAGTGACTGATCGAGCTAATATATCATGTCATTCTAGCCCGCTAACTTATATGAGCTCATTCTCTTATTGGATTAGGGAGAGAAGGAGAAGGAGATTGAGCACTGGGACTCTTGGGAGGTGGTAAAGGATGGTATACAGTTACCTGTCCAAGGGGAGAGGGGTAGCTGGACTCCAGGTAACAGGGTCTTGAGTGAGTAAAGACACTGGCCTACTTAAGGCCCAGGTTTACACCAAG
>NW_017731957.1:582317-585336 GCF_001890085.2 Hipposideros armiger
GTGAGACATGAAGAGGAAAGGTGAGGCCTCTTTGGGAGTTGGTTCTCCCATGTGCTTTACGCTCCTGAATTCTGGGGCAGGACTTTAACTTTGACAGAAAGTTATTAGGGGTGTCAGCACCGAGCTAGACAGGGAAGCAGATCGCAAGCCCCCCTCGTTAGCTTACAGGACAAAGGCTCCAGTGTCACGTCGAATGTCTCGTTCTTGAACTCCTCCTTGGAGACTCCGGTGTAGAAGGTGATGTTGCCCGAGAGATAGGCTGAGAGGGTGTAAGAATTGGGGCTGTTGTTCTGGAAGGTGATGGTGAGCGTGAAGTTTGTTCCCAGCACAGCGTTTTCCACTTCGAAATCCATGTCCACGTCAGACCTCTGTTTGGCGACACCATCTGTGTTGAGGGACTTTTTAACTCCATACATCAGAGCAGTTTCGAGGGCCAGCCTCTCTTCCTTTTGACCTAAGAAAGATGAAGAGATGATGACAGAGAAAAAGAAGTGCAACCCATCAAAGAGGAAGTCGCAATAATAGTCACACTGCACTCTGGGCACTCTGTGCTGTACCTGTTGGATTGCCTCACAACTTCCTTTGAGACAGGTGTCAAAAATTATTCCTATGTTACCAAGTCTGCCAAATCAAGTTCCTGGAGAGTCATGACCTGCCCAGGTGGCTGAGGTAGGTGGTGTTCCCCAGGGCCTTCCTGAAAGGTGGCTGCTAAGGGGCTTGCTCTAAGGGTTTTTTCTCCTCTTCCATTGTTTCAGGGTTCAGAAGGTAGAATTGGCAAAATCAAACTCATCTCAAACTGTGGTATGGATTTGCTTCCCTCCCTAAGTCCTAGCCACGTAGCTAGAATTGGGGAACCTCTAAGCAAAGATTTTGGAGATAGTTGCATCTGGCCATTCCACCTTCTGCAATATGAGTTTTCTCCTATTCATGGATCTCCCCAACAAGACCTGTCTTCCTCATCTGTCTTTCCATCTGGGCCTGCCCCATTTGCTCCTGCTGAGCTGACCCTGAGAAGCTCCTGTCCTGCCTTCCACTCCTCCCTCTGTCTGTCCCCAGGCAGAGAGCACAGGTCACTGTCCCCCACAGTGCACTGCCCCCTACACTCAGATCCAGCAAACTGTTAATAGCCTTCCCTGCAAATGGGCTCAAAGGCCAAGTTCCCTGGGGGAGTACTGGGTTCTCTAGTTCCTCCTGGAAGTTCACAACATTCAATAGCCTATGAAAGGTTCTTAGATTGAGCCCTACACTGAAGAGACTGGTTTAACACAAGATTTTCCAAACTCACCTGACACTGACACATTTTTTTTTTGTTTTTTGAGGGACACCTGTTGGCATCTGGTGGTGCAATCTGAGATTGTGTACTGTTTTTAGGAAAATGTCACATGTGGTGGTGAGGAGATGAAGGTGGNGTTGCCTTGAACATATCAACTCATCTTTCCAGTCTCAGTTTCCCAAAAGTAAACATGTTGGAACTTAACATGAAAGCCTGCCATGTGTGAAGCATTTCACATATATTTATCTCATTTAGTTTCCTCCACAACTTCCTCTCACACCACACATCCAATCTGTCACCCAATCCGGTGGGCTCTGCCTTTAAAACAGACCTGCATCTGACTATATATTCCTCTCACTACCCTACCATCTCTCACTAAACTATTGCAATAGCACCTTATCTAAGGTTCAGTCCTAGTTTCTCTAGAGTCTGTTCTCAACACAGCAGCCAGAGTGCTCTTTCAAAACCTAAGTGAGATCGTGCCACACTTTTGCTCTGAACCTTCTAACAGCTCCTCAGTTCACTCAGTTCACCAGGGCCTACAACTCTTTTCTTAGTGTGCACTGACACTCTCCCTTTGCCACCTTTGCTCCCAACTCTGGTCTCCTTACTGCTCATTGAACACACCACACATGATCTGGCCTCATGGCCTTTGCACTTATGGTTCTTCTGGCTGGAAAGCTCACCCCTACTCTTCTTAATATCAGCCTATTAGAGAGGTTTTCCCCGACCACCCCGCCCCCACCAGCACTCCCTTATCTCCCTTATCCTGCTAATTTTCCTATTACATGCATAGCCACACTATATATTTGCTTGTTTGATTGCTTGTTGTCGAGCCCCACTGCCACCAGGGAAGACCATAAAATCCATGAGGGCCGGCGCTTCTGTTTTGTTTATTGCTATGTCTTCAGCACCAAGCAGCACCCAGACTTAGAAACACAAAATAAAGGTTTGGGGAGTAAATCAACAACTCTGTGATGTGGGTGGTATTGTTCCCATGTACAGATAAGGAGACTGAGCTCAGGTGACTTAAGTAGCTTGCTTGTGGACACATAGCTAATGGGTGACATAGTCACATCTCAAATCCAGATTTGTCTAATCCAATGCTCAGGCTCTAAACCCACTATGTCTGCCTGTGCTAAACAATCGCCATGACTGTTCTGCTCCTGAGTCCTTTATGCCAACTGCTGTTTTCTGTAAGACTTTCCTTTCCCACCTCGAGGGATAGGCAAAGTGCTAGATCTTCTAGTTTCCAAAGAAAAGAACCACGGTGCTGATTTCCTAACTGTTAAAGCCACATTATAGAAGCTAGGGAGGTTTGCTTCCTTCGAGTTTGGGTAGGTTTCTTGGAATTAGGATTTTTAGGAATAGTTTTCCATATTTCTGGGAATATCTTTTTGAAGCCTCACAGGGTACTTACTGTAGCTTGGTGCAGACACCAAATCCAGAAAGTCTGAACACCATGGAGACGTGAATTTGTCATCCCAGGCAGGCATATGAGCCTTGCTTCCCTCCACTTCATAAAATGTGTTACGTATTTGTATACCTTTTTACTTCTCTTTTTTAGTGCCACATGTCAGGTCAATGGAAACCTGATGCCCTGAAGTGTTCAGGTCCTTTCCAACCTGCTCTGTCTACCTCAACATGCTCTGCCTGGAGACCAGTGTCTCGCTGTTGACTCATTTTGCAAGCTGTGTGACCAACTGTTGTGCCCACTAAATACAAGGACCCCAGGGAATGAGATTA
>NW_017731957.1:587560-622170 GCF_001890085.2 Hipposideros armiger
GGCGCTACGCTCTCTACCACTTCAGGTAGCTCTTAGTGCATTGTGCCAAATAGAGAGGCGCATTTGGGGGCTTGTAAAAACTAATCATGGGAATGGCTAGCAAAAAAAATAAAAGACACTTTGAAATCCAAATGCTGACTTTTATAATTCTCTTAAAGATATTGTCTTCTACTTTAATTATGGTATAATAAAATGTAACAGATGCAGAGGTCAATTAATAATAGCTATCATTGACAGCTACCTATGTGATGAGTGTTGTGGTAACTGTATTGTACGTTATCTCATTTAATCCTCAGAACAACTCTACAAGGCAGGCCTCATTATTATCACCAGTTTCCTTGTTTGTAAAACAAGGGAACTGACATCATAGGGTTGTTAGGTAGATTAGAGGTAATACATGCAGAATTGGCAGCAGTATACTAGTGTTTTGCAAAGACAGAGAAAATGCCAACAGGTGTTGCAAACAATCGAAGATGTGTATTTGTGTGCATGTGTGTGTTGTGTGTGTGTGGACAATTTCTCTGATTGTCAGGACTGCCAGAATGTGCCAGAAACAATTTGTCTAGGACAAGCATTGGTTACAACGCATGTTTAGAGATCAATAGGAGAGAGAGAGAGTAATAAAGGGAAGGAGGTGCTATGACAAGAAAAGTGCAGCAAAATTATTTTAGCAGAAAGCATCTGGCAAATAGCTCTGTGAGAATGAGGGCATTAAGGGTTGCTTTGGATGGGCACCAAATGTGCATTTAGGCAAAATGCAGGGGGCAGACACAGCCGCAGGAATACGGTCAGAGAGGTGCCTCCTTGGGGGAGAGAGGCTGAGCTGGCCGGGATGAGGGAAGGCACCGTTGGAACCCTTGTGGGCCACGGGAGGTTTTATAGCATACTATGTCACAGATGGGGGACCTCTCGCTTCCTCCTGGGGACGAGCCTGCCTCTGTGAGCAGGGAGTGCCCAGCACAGGCAGGCTGGGCTTGTTACAGGAAGCACAGGCCCAGAGAAACGGCAAGAACGGCAGGGTTTCCCCAGAGCCTGGCAGAATTCCCATCACCCTACAGTGGTGCTTTGTACTCTGACGCCTTACATAACTCAGGCCATGAATATAGTGCTGTGAGAGAATGATCTAAAACCAGATTGTATTCCCTGAGATTCCTCTGTGGCTTCCAGGAGCAAGGTCAAAAACATCTTTCTGTTCACTGGGATGCAATGAGAGTACCCTTTTATGTTTGATGAAGCTTCTTCTCTTGTTTGGGTCTTAGCTTAAATGTCACCTTCTTAGAGTGCCCTCCCTTCCATTACCCTGTGTAATGTGTCCCCAGCCCCAGCCCTTTCATCTCTCACTAACATATTACTTGCTTTTCTTTCCTTTTCCCAGCACTTGTCACTATGTGACATTATTTCCCCCACTAAAATGAAAACTTCATGTCCCCAGGACCTAAAACACAGCCTGGCACAGAGGCTCTGAAGGATAGAGGTTTGGTGAAGCCCTTTGCTTTCAGAGACAAAACTGTCATCTTTATAACTAGTCCAGATTAGGCATTTCACGTTTAGTTAAGCTCACATGTGAAAGTGCCATGTGAATTACCATCTATTTGATCATTTCATGCTAGTTGATACCCTATAATGTCCAGGCACTGTGCTAGGCTCAGATGAGAAGCACAGCCCTTCTTTCAGGGGTCTAGGGGGACGAGTGACGAGGGATCGCCGTACACATGTCCATCACACACGCTGGGACAGATGTTTGTGGGTGGAGCAGGGAACATGGGAGAGACTCAATACCACCTGAGTCAGGGAAGGCTTCTCAGAGGGGTTTCCTTCCACAGTGAGAGCAAAGGCCTGGGGGCAAGTGGAAGGCTGGTTTGTTGGGGGAACTGTCAGCAACTCACCTGGCTGCTGCTTACGGTACCTGTGGGCGTGGTCAGGATGGGCAGTGAGGGAGCAAAAGGGCAAATCACAGAGGCTTGGTGAGCTCTGATTGCAATGCCCTTGAGATGACTGAAGAGAGTGAGGGCTTTAAAGTAGTGCGGTAACAGGCTCAGATTATATTTTCAGTATGTCACTTTGGCAGAGATGCAGGGTTCAGAATGAGGGAAAGAGGATGAGGAGGAAAGGCGGAATTATGAAGCTATATAGCAGGTATCCAGGAGAAAAACAACCAGAGCCCACGCCAACAGTAGTGGGATGGCAGTAATAATAGAATTACTAGCAGTAGCGGAAGCTAACTTTTTTTGGACATTTTCTTCATATGTAGCAGGCGCTAGGCTAAGGGCTTTCCACACGTGATGCAATTTAATTCTCAGAGAGAGGCCATGGAGATAAAGGGAAGGAATGAATTTAAGCTATTTCAGAGGGGACATTTAGAAGATGTGCTGTTTGATTCTCAAATTGCTAAATTTAGGTAGATGGTGGTTCTCTTCACTGGGGTGAGAAGTGTAGGAGAAATAGATCTGGGTTGGGGTAGTGAGCGGGGGAGCTGGCATTCGGGAAGGTTCAATTTCAGGTTTCTGCGGGACATTTAGGTGAATGTGGAGCTGAAAAGTATAATCCAAACTTGAGACAGTGATTTGGGAGTGATTAACATATATGTGAACATAACACCTGCTGTGGAGAAAGAACATAACGAGGGTGGGAATGCAGCCCAAGGATGAAAGCCTAGAGTGAAGGAACATTCAGAGAGGGTGAGGAAAGGGGAACTCGGAGCTGCAGAAGGAGATAGAAAAAAGAACCAAGCAGGCTGGGATGGAAGTAGGAGACATTTGTATCAGAAACAAAGAAAACAGAATTTCAAGAACTGAGAGTGAGCAATAGCATGAAAAGTTGTAGGAGGGTCAGGCAAGCTGAGGTCTGCAAAGCGTGTATTCCACATGACAGTCTGGTGGTCTTGGCACCCCTGAGAAGGTCATCAGGGATATGCTCGTAGCAGAACTCAGGGTACAGTAGGTGAGGAGTGAAAGGAAAAGGAACATGACAGGATGCTATGTGCAGGCAGCTCTCCCTGCCTGGCTATGGAGGCAAGGAGAAAGAAAGCGCGGGCATGTTTGGTGAGGGATGTATTGTTGGAAACGGGCTTTGTAATTTTTTTTAAACAGCAGTGACACTTGAACCTGCTTAAATGGTAGTGGGAAGGAGCTAATAGAGAAGGAGAGATTGAAAACACAAGTCAGAGGGAATCATTGATGGAGCAAAGAAAATGGGACCCAGACACCATCATAAAGAAGATACATTGCGGCAGAAGAATTCTAGTTTTCCAAGTTTTATAGTATAAAAGGTATAAAATTAATCTTAAGCTCTAGTTAGTCAAAATGAAAAATGATCTATCCACAATTTAGTTAATTAAAATAGTAAATTCCTAAATGTGGTAATAATTTCTATGTTTTTTCTCATTGCCACATTTTAGTGGCCACACTCAGAATTTTTGGATAGAGAAATTATATGAGAGATTCAATAATGAGAATCAGGGTGACGAATGCACTTCATAGATGCTGGCAGCTCCTTTCTAGATGCCCATGTCAGACGTCAATAATCACTCATGCTTTCCCACTATACTCGAGTGTCGTTTTAGCATCCTTCTCTAAATAGCACTCCACTCAGTCATTCCCAAAGTTAGAATTTGAAATGCATATGCCATCCTTGATTAAGTGGCTAATTATCCATCCACCTGGGATCAAAGTCCAGCCCAGAAGCAGGATGGGGTGTGTCTTACAATTATCTATGCACATTTAGGGGTCTTTCTGCTTAGACCAGACCTCCACACTGTCCACCTCTCTGAGCCGTGCCTTCTTGCCAGACTCTGAAGGCCTGGACTGCAAATGTCCTCCTCATTCAGAGTTGGAACATTTTACTTGCTTGACTCTGGTGTCTGCCTTTGGCTGAGCCCCTGACTCCTCTTTCGCAGACTGCCTTGGGTCCCTCCTCTTTTGACATCTGACTCTGATTTGGACTTCAGTGCCACCTTCATGGCTGACAGCTAACAGATTCCGCTGTGTGGTTTAGACAAGGTAGCTGATCCTGTGGATGGCTCCCTGTAGGCTCACCTCTTATTCTCTTGTCTGGTCAGAACTTCTTCCATATTAGGAGAGTTTATCCACAATCCCTGTCCTTCTGCCTTTTCCCATGCTTCGCCTAGCCAATTTCTGTTTATGTTTCCATCTCAATAAGCCCATCATGAATATCCTCCAGGATCCCTGAAGCTGGTTCAGGAGTCCCTTCTCTGTGCCCTGCAGCATCTGTCCAGCTCCCTGTTCAGGGCACCCAGCACACAGCTTGGCGAGGATCGCTCCCTGCCTGTCTCTCCAGCTAGACGGGAAGGCAGGCTGTGCATGCCTCATTTCTACACAGCGTTGAGAACATGGGGGTGGTTACCAGCAAGCTGTTGAATGAATGATGAATAAATGAGTGAATGTTGCAGCTAGTTTCTCTTACTTTTTAAATGGAATGCTCTTTTTCCTTTTCAAGACTTTTTGTCTGCAACTCTATAACAAGAGGGCGTTGCTTGTTTGTTTTGTTTTATTGTGATTTTTTTTTTAGCACAAAAACTTTTTTTTGGATTGTTTCTGTTGCTATGTCTTTAAATTTACTACTTTCTCTGCCTCTTTTTAGGAAAAAGCCAAAAAGAAAAAAACCTTTTAAAATCTATGTTGTGCCGTGGATGAGAACCAACAGAAAAGAAGAATGAATCATTGCAGAAATACAGCAAATATTCACTAGTTCAGATAACAAAAATTCTGAATTTCTAAAACTATGCAAAAGAGCTCTCTCTCAATTCAGCAGACTTCCTCTTTATAGTGCAAATTGCTTTTGTAAATAAGAGCAGAGAGACTGTCTAAAATATTTAAAACAAATCTGCACTCTTTAGCACTTCAGGCATACTGATGAATATTTAGGTATATGCTAATTATTCATAATTTTTAACCATTCACTAAAATGAATGCCAATCCTAAGAACTCTGTTGGTGAATCATCTGTAAAACATACTCCATGTTCCCCATTAAGACTCCTAAGATGCTCCACCTCCTGCCCACTGGTGACCTTGGGCAACTTTGTCTTCAGCCATTGGGCACTGTGAGCTTTGATGCTTCAGTCACGCGGGAAGGACCCTTAGCACACCAGCTGCTTCATACCTCCATGTCTTTGGTCGTGTTCCCACTGCCTGGAAACCCCTGCTGGCTTTCTTTAACTATGGTCTGTGATTTCTCTCACCCAGCTTTGCTTTCTCTGAATCTCCTGGTTGGACTGAGTGTCCCCTCTTCTTTGATATCATAGGCCTCTCTGCATAATGACCCTATCACTTGGCCAGCAGCAGAAATTGGGTCCAGCTCATGATAAAGATCCCCAGCACCAAAGACAATCCCAGGCATAGGGTAGGCAATCAGTGCTGATTGAGAGAGAATTGAGCTCAACAGCTCCACCTGAAACATTCTATACAATAAAAGTTAACAAAATCGACTTGCGATTATTTTATAATTGAAATGGGCCTTCAATTTAATTGGCCTGAATTAGTGAGATTGCACTGTCCAATGAATATTGTATTATCTACCTCAAGGCATTTCGAATAGCACGTAAAGTTGTGAGCAGTTATTTAAATTTCTATTATTGAACTAAAATTACATTAGTTATACAATGTTTTCTAATAGGATTATTTATAATTATATTCTTTCATATTTTTGTTCTTTCATATATTCTATGTGCTGTTAAAATAGATATAACTTAAAATCAAATCATGTTCATAAGCCATTAGAAGGGAAATTCTGCTCATGCAGACAGATAATGAAAAATTGTGGGTGTGATGTGTGTTCCACTCATGAGAGTTTAACTTCTGCTCTGACTACCAAATGCTTCAAATGCCAGTGCATTATCTGGGACTCATTTCATAGTGACAGTGGGTAAGTGCTAAATGGGCTTGGGCAAAGAAATCGTCATTCAATTATAGTGAATTACCTTCCTGAAATTTGTAGGTATCAGTAATATCCTTCATGCCATCTCCTCCAACTTCTTTGGTCACAATTAATTTCCCAATGTGGGTGGTATCAACAGCTTCCACTACATGAGTGCCATCTTTCTTAGCTGTAATGTAAACAAGATCACTGTTGACCTAAAAACAAGAAAACAGAGCATTAGCCATCATTAAATGTCCCTGTCACCAAAATCTCTAACTCTTAATGGGGGGAGGGGTCATGTAAATCCCCAGAGTTGACATGTTTCTTCAACAACATTGGATTCATAGAGCTAAACTCATTTAAAAACTATTCTGAAAGGGGAGCTAGGCTAGATTAATTATCAGGTATTTTAAATTAAAAACATTTGGGGCTGGGACTATCAGTTGTCTAAGCATCAATCATTTCTTTCTCCCTTTTTTCTTGCTGATAAATTCTACCTCCTAAGAGAGAGGTGAAAGCACTATGTCTGTTTCTCATTTTCCAGACTTCCTTGAAGATAGCAGTGGCTATGTGACATACTTCTAAGAAGAAGAGAACGTTTGTTGGGTGGCTTCTGGTAAAGACTTTCCCCCTTTATAAAAGGAGAGAAGTACATGGGAGAGTTTGCCCTTCCCTTTCTGCTTTTGAATGTTTTCCTGTGAAGTGAAGTGATGCTTGGAGCTGTGTTAGCCATACTGGGACAGTGAAGGGTAACACTGCCAGCATTACAAAGACGACAGAATGGAAAGATAAGAAGCATTTGAGGGCTTGATGATGTTGTTAAATGGCCAAGCCAACCTTGGACTGCCTACTTCAGGACTTCTTTTGTGTGTTAGGTGCCGTTCAGTCAGCTCTGAACCCTGGTGACCCTATGAATGAGTGACATCCACAACGTTCTGTGCTCACAGCCCTGCTCAGCTCCTGTAGACTCATTCCTATCGTTTCTTTATGGCGTCAATCCATCTCATATTTAGTCTTCCTCATTTCCTTCTGCCTTCTGTTTTTTCCCAGTGTTATTATCTTTTTAAAATAACCCTGCCTTCTCATCATGTGCCCAAAGTAGGACACTTTGTTTTGTCATTTTTGCTTCCAGTGATGTTTCAGGCTTAATTTGCTCTAGGATCCACTTGTTCATCTTTCTGGTGGCACAGGGACCCTGTAAAGCTCTCCTCCAACACAGTATTTCAAGTGAATCATTTTTTTTCTTATCAGTCTCCTTCACTTTCAAACTTTTGCATCTGTACATAGAAATTGGGATTGACAAGGGTGTGGATGATCTTAGCCTTGGTCTCTAATGATACACCTTTGCTCTTGGTGATTTTTCCTCTTCTTCCATTGCTGCCCTTCAAATCTCAGCCTTCTCTTGATTTCTTGGCTTTAGTCTCCATTTGAGTTGATGACTGGATCACGATAAGCAAAATATTTCACAATTTTAATGTCTTCATTGTTTATGTTAAAGTTGTGTATTTCTTCTGTAGTCATGATTTTTGTCTTTATGTTCAAATGCAGTCCTGCTTAGCATTTTCTTCTTTCACTTTCAATAGAAGTCATTTCGAATCATTGCTACTTTCTGCCAGTGAGATGGTGTCATCTATATATCTTAAGTTATTGATATTTCTTCTACCAATTTTCACTCCTATTTCCTGAGTCTAGGCCAGTTTTTCATATATGTTCTATGTACAGGTTAAGCAATAGAAAGATTAACTGCACCCTTGTCTGACACTGTTGCCTGTAGGAAACCATTCTGTCTCTCCATAGTCTATCCTTACAATGGCTTGTAGTCCATAGTACAGGTTACGCATCAGTACAATCAAATGCAGAGGCACACCCATTTCTTTCAGAGCAACCCATAGCTTTTCTTACCCACATAATCAAAGACTTTACTGTAGTTTGTAAAATACAGACTAATGTTTTATCCTTTAGGATTTCTTATATGAGAAAAATTAAACAAACTCCTACTGTTTAAGTCATTTTAATTGTTACTTGCAGCCAAGGCATTTTAATTGAAAAATAATATTAGGCTATCTAGGAAAAATTCAGGCAATTTTCTGGTGATTCAGCAACTAAACCATGCTATATGTGGGACTTGGAAATAGCGTCTTGGGGCCATGCTGGCCGACCCCCAAGCTATTCCAAGATTTTGACTTGTCACTCTACTTTTGAGAGACAATGTCTAAATCTGTGCCTAAAGGCTGATACCCCAGAGTCTCTTACTATATCCTTTACAATCCCTTTCTTGGGAGTTCCATTTATTAGCATGGAAGCAAGTAGAAAACATAAATTGCACTGCTATGTCAGGTGCTCCAGCTGAAATCGTTATTGATGGATTTACTAAATATTTTCCAAGCCCCTCTCCAAGCCTCAATTCCATCCTCTTTTAAATGGGGGTAGTAATAGCTCCATCCTCAGGGTACTTGGCAAAATTAACTGAAATAAACACGTGTAAATTACTTACCTGGCATAGAGCAAACACTAATAAATATTATCAATAATGGTAATAATAATTATAAATTATTTATTAGTATTGCCAGATATTGTTTAAGGTGCTGGAGGCCTAATGAGGAACAAAAGAGATTCAGTCACTTACAGGGTTAACACTCTAGTAAGGGATATTCTGTCCATCAGAATCACCTGGGAGAACTTAAAAAAAAACGATGTCTGATCAAGGAGGTCTTATACAGGGCCCTAAACCTATTATCTTCTTTTAAAAAAGGTCCTAGAGGAGTTACTCCCCTCAAGCTACTGGGTTTCATTGCTGTCTGTCCACTATATCCTGGAGGAGTGTGTCCAGATAGATTTTTTTTTTTTAGCTGAGCCATCCTGCCACCTGTTGGCAGCTCAGCAGCTCAGCAGCCGCTCAGCTCGGGCTGGGACTTGAACCACTGTTGCTCAGAGCTCAAACTTTTGAGCGAGCTCTTAACCAACTGAGCCACTCAGCCGGCCCCAGATAGATTTTTAATGAGTGTAATAAACATATTCTAAGGGGAAAAAAAAGGTCCTAGATAATTTTATTGGACACCTAGACCTGAGGACCCCTGAAATACAGTACAATAAAGACCTTGCAGAGGAACGTCTAAGATACCATGGGGGCACCTGAGAAGGGGCAAGTTGGGGTGTGGGGACATGAAGTAACGGCCAAGTTGAAATTTGAAAGATGCATAGAAATTAGGGAACTAGGATCGCATATTCAGTGTTCTTATCAAACAAACAAATACACACACACACACACAAAACTCACAAAAGAACACAAGGACATTTTGGGAGATGATGGATATATGTACTACCTTGGTTGTAGTGATGGTATCATAGATACATCCATTAAATCTGTGCAATTTAAAATGATATACCCCCAATAAAGCTAAAAATAATCAAAACCAAAAAAAATGGAAAGAAGGAAGGCTATGACAGGCACCGGAACCAGTGTGGGTAAATGTTCTGGAGAACATATTTGAGAGACTGGATTAGCTGCACGACAGCTGGGTTCTGATCGTGGATGTTATCTTAGAAAGTTATCTTCTCTGACCTCTATAAGCAGTTGATCAGTTCCTGCTTCTATCAAATGAAAATAATTACAATTGTTTGACAATTTTACAGGAACGTTTTAGGAATGAGTGAGATAGAATCTAGTGAGTATGACTGGTACATTTCAAAACTGAGTCAAAACAATTGTCACCCCAATAAACTTTAAAACAAATAAACAAACAAACAACACTGAGTCAAAATCTAATGGGGAAACTTGGTGATAGATTTCTAACTTTTAAAAGTGAAGTTAAAGAAGTTTAAAGTCTATTTTCTCACAAAATGTTTTGAATGCACATAAAGTCTGATTCTACTAAGGTGAAAGTAAGTATTCAATATTTATTAAATACCCACAATGTTTTAGGGATACTTTAAAATTATTTAATTTAAACCTTACACAAACAACCCTGTGAAGTATGCATTATTATCCCCATTTTACAGATGAGGCCACCAAGACTCAGAAGGTCAGCAAAGTGTTTATGGTTACATGGCTGAGAGCTGGTAGAGAAGTGCAAACCAAAGGTGGGCTGACCCTCACCTTGAATTGGCCCATAACACAGTCCTTGAACTTCATAGCATGCTGCCTCTTCCACATCACACTGCAGGACCATGAGCACCACCATGCAGTGGTGAAATGGTTTCATGTTTGGGCCTCAGATTTCTAAGGGGACATAAATGATGGCCATGCTCCACAGTAGTACTCTAGAGCTTGGTGGCACTAGCCATATTATGTGAAAGGCTGAAATGTGAAACCAGGGATCAGACAGGAGGTGACAGAGCAGACACCTAAGGAAGATTTATCTCTTTGGAAGCTCACCTTAAATGAGCTTCGTGAGGATTTCAGCTTCTTCTCTGGAGGAGGCCATGCAAGCACAAACAGCTCCCTCCTCCACTTGCAAATTATAGCAACAATAATGATAAATATCCTCTTAATTACAGTCCTTACAACATTTTACAGTTTTCCAGGGAGGCAAGGCTAGATATGAAAGTGACTAAATCCTTGTTTCCCCTTGAGCACAGCTTAGAAAATTTATGTAGGCAAAAATCTCAGGCCAACCAACAGCACTGTTCGTGTGTGAATTGGTTTTTGCATATGTGTGTTGGGAGTGGGGTGAAGGGGAAGTATTGTATCCAATAAACATGACATCAACAAGTTTTCTTTTCAGTTTCTGCCACCAATGTAGTGGTTCTCCATCCTGGTTGCACATAAGAGTCACTGATGAGCTTAAAAAGCAGCAGTGATAGGCTCCCATCCAAACACAATTGTATGCATATGCATATGTCTACAGTAGGACAGTCATAAGTGCAGGGGATGCTGGAAGAAATAATGGACCCAGGCTGTGTGACTTTGGGCAAGTTACTGAATGTCTCTGAGCCTGGGTTTACCAACATTATCCTTGCAGGTCTGGTAGGTAGTTCAGTACTACTTGTGAAGGCCCTATGTTTAAGGCCAATTTCTTTTGAACAGAAAAGAGTCTTGGTGGTCATATAGCTCTACCCTACATTTGAAGGGGCTGTCGTCGTGGAGAGCCTGGGCATCCTGACATGAAGCCTGGGGCTATTTTCAGCACACCCTGCCTCTTGGACAGACACAGGCACTTCCTAAGCAGCCGCCCAGGGGCTCAGCAAAGATGGGCTGACGCAACAGGTTAGAAGGGCTTCTCTGCAAATTTCTGCTTGTGCCCATGGAATGTAAACATATGTCCACTGCTGCCAGAAGCTACACTCTTCACCATTCAGGATGGAGTCTGTTTCTTCAGAATGCAGGACAGAGGTTTCTTCATTTATTTGTCCCTGAATAGAGATAGCTACATGGCACATAGGCTGTACAGAGTAAGTGGTGATTCTCTGAGGACATACCAAGGCAGTGAATGCCTGCCTGGTCCACGAACCTTCCTGGCACTACTGCCATACCTGTAGGGCTGGCCATGCTGCCAGGCTCTGTGTGTGCCCCATCTCCACCAGCACTGCTAGTTCTTGGGGGTGCCATCTGACCCCTATTTCTCAGATACTGTTCTTAGCAGTGCATTCTGTGTCAGCTTTTGTTTGCTTGTTTCACTCATTCATTCAACCATTCATTCAACCATTCATTCATTCATGATCACCATGTGCCAGAACTTGCTTTCAGCAATGAGGACCCAGCAGACCCTACCTTCATGGAGTTCGAATTCTACATGAGAGAGAAATAATCAATACTAAGGCAGGGTGGAAAGATAAGAACAACAGAGAAGATTATGATATTTTAGGTTGAGGGGCTGGGTGAGTGGAGGGCTCTTTGAGGAGGTTACCTGAGCAGAGACCTGGATACAGTGAAGGAACAGAACATACAATGTGGGGTAGAGGGTGGGGGAAGAGCTTTCCTAGCAAAAGGAACAATGTGTGTAAAGACTGAAATGAGAGCATGATTCATGTTTACATAAGAGTAAGAAGGTCAGTATGGCTAGAGGGAAATGAACCAGGTATGGGGGTGCAGCGAATCCAGGGGCCAGGTCACATAGAGTCTTGTAAAGACTTATGTTCAATTTTATTGTATGGTGGTGGGAATTCATTAGATAGTTGGAGGCAGGGTAGTGACATGTTTTTATTTACATTTTTAAAGGATAATTCTGGCTGATTTGTGGAAAATAGACAGGAAAGGGGTAAGAGAAGATGAGGGAGATGAATTAGCAGGAATTTTACAGGGCTCAGTGTGTACAGAGCTCAGAGGGTCATGATGAAGATTAGAGAAGTGGTTGATGACTGACAGTTTTTAAAGATATTTCTGGCAAGATGCCTGAGGGAGGTTAAAAAGAGAAGTCAAGGGCCAGCTGAGTGGCTCGGTTGGATAGGAGTGCAAGCTCTGAGCAACAAGGTCGCCAGTTCGATTCCAACATGGGCCAGTGAGCTGCACCCGAGCTGAGCTGCCGCTGAGCTACCAACAGGTGGCAGGATGGCTCAGGTGGCGAGAGCACGTGTTCCTAACAACAAAGTTGCCTGTTCGACTCCTGCATGGGATGGTGGGCTATGCCCACCCACAACTAAGATTGAACATGGCACCTTGAGCTGGGCTGTCCTGAGCTGCCAACAGGCAATGGATGGCACAGTGGTTACAGTGTGTGTTCTTAGTAACAAGGTTTCCAGTTCGACTCCTGCATGGGATGGTGGGATACCCCTACCCACAACTAAGATTGAACACGGCACCTTGAGCGGCCGAGAGCTGCCGATGGGTGGCCAGATGGCGACTGGACTTGGAGCTGAGCTAGCTGTGCCCTCCACAACTAAGATTAAAGGACAACAACTTCACTGTTCTCCTTCCCAAATTCCCCAATAAAATCTTTAAAAAAAAGAGAAGCCAAGATGATTTCCCAGTTTTACGTTATTTGAATGAATAGATGAATTATTTTAGATCAGAATAGAAGATGCCAAAAAATGTACTGCCATCTAATAAGTGGTAGCAAAATATACAACTTTGAATTGATAATAAAGAATCTGCAGTGAAGCAGTTGCACAGTTTGTACACAGAAGCTTCTGGCCCAGAGCTGGAAAGGCGGAGCTTCTGGGGCCATGGGAGTCAGATACCATGGCCCTGTTGAGTCAGTCACGGCTGCTGTGAAAATCAGCTCAGTGTGTGTGTGTGTGTGTGTGTGTGTGTGTGTTCATGTGCATGTGTGTGCGTGTGTGCATGTGTGTGTGTGTGTGTGAATTTGGGGTGAGATGGTGTGAAGGAGACAACAGACCCAATTAGATGAAACTAAGCTAGAAGAGAAGCAGCAACTCCTGAGAGGTTAGTGAACATGGGAATTCAGAAGATGGCCCCAGACATTTAGGTCCATTCTATTCCCTTGTCATCTCTTTAGAAGCTCTAGAGCACTACGAGTTGGGGAGAGAAAAGTAAGATGGGCCTCCAGAACTGAGAAACTCACCCCAGTACTGAAGGCATGAGAAGGAAGGAGGAGAAAGAAGTAAGTCTCAAGCCCTGAAAGAAATCTACAAATGCTAAAAATAAATTTCCAAAATGGAGGAGAGGAAAAGGAACAGAGGTAAGATGCTTTCCATGCCTACCCCTCTTATTTTTGGTTCTGCTTTCACTAAAGAAGACCAAGGCCTTGAGAAGGCCAAAAAATGTCAATAAACATAATGCTTGATCTGGCCCAGAAATGAGTAAGAGGTGACCAAGAAAGTCAGTATGCTGAGAGACAAGAAAAGGCAAGTTCCGGCAGTGTACCTGGGAATAGACAGTGAAAGGCAAGCTTACACACTGGGGAGATGGGACCCAGTCATGCAGACGTCCCCCATGGGGTTGTACTTGAGGCACACTAGAGGAAAGATTCTTCATACACTTTTCAACAGCCCAAACATCTCTTATAAATGACTCAGGCCTGGAGCTCAGCCTGTGCCAGAGCAACAAATCGTACAGTCAGACAAGTCTGCAGCGTGTGAGAGAGTAATTATAATCTGCAAATCCTGATGACACTCATAACACCCCGATCTATATTTAATAAGAGCAAAAAGTGTTTGCATTAACAGCTATTAGGCAATTCACTCTTGGAAGGAGGTTCCTTTTTCTCTCCTTCTTAGCAACAATAAAGCATAATAAAAATAAGGCTTTGTACATTTTAGAGTGATTTCCAATTAAAAGGCTCTCATAGCATTATAAACTATCAGATGGCAGCTGAGGAGGTTTGCATAAATCTTCAAATCTAAAACTGAAATAGAGGAAATAAAATTCCAAATACGGCATGTCTGTTCTTCCATGGCTTCTAGAAACTGCAGTGGGAGGTACAGTGGAA
Organism: Hipposideros armiger; assembly: GCF_001890085.2. Classification (NCBI taxonomy): domain Eukaryota; kingdom Metazoa; phylum Chordata; class Mammalia; order Chiroptera; family Hipposideridae; genus Hipposideros; species Hipposideros armiger. The sequence continues at coordinate 601,763 of NW_017731957.1, forward strand.
GAAATGCTGTTCCTTTTGTGTATTTCACATTTCTGATTTTGCTGTCTAAATATTTATGCTTATTGCACTTCTTAAATATTTCCCCATCCTGCCTCCTCCTTCCCCTGCTATTGCTGTTTGTCCAGTTCTCTCTGGCGTGGAGTAATGTCACAGCCTTTAGCTGGTCTCCGCACGTCAGTGGTGTTCCCACCAAGTATGTGCTCCACAAATCTCACGTCTCCCCTGTGGTAACTCTGTCGTTTACAGGATGAAGTGGCCACTATTCAGGACATAAGTGCCTCATGTCTAGTTCCTTCAGCTATCGTGTTTTGATATCCCTTGATGCATCACTTTTTGTGAGTCTGCATAGATAGCTTTTAATGCCCCTCACACTGTTCAGATGCCCAAGTAGTCCCCTCTGCCTAAAATCCTATCATTCTTCTGGCTTCTTTCTTACCTCTTTTGCCTGAAAAACCACTAATCAGCTCTCAAGACTCTCTCAGGCACTAATCCTTGCAGGGAGCCTCCTGATGCTACTTCTAGGTGCTCTGGCAAAACTCTGCTCATCTTACTGTGGCTATCACAGAGATGTTGTTACTATCTTTCCCTATGTCACCCACCCTCCTGAGACACAGCATTATGGCCTTTGCTGTCCTACTGCAATTCCTGGCCCATATTTCTCAGTTAATAACTCTGCAGACCATTTATCACCTATGTTGCTCATCTGACAATTAGTCCCATAGCATCTCTTGTATTACTGTTATTTAGCTTTTGATGTGCTTATGTACTCCACTTCCTATCAGGAATCAAGTTTCTTAAGGACATAGGTCTCTGAATTCCCCACAGCATGGTGTCTGACACATATTAATATAGATATTTATTCATTTTAGAGTAGTCATAAAGTGTGGTGACTACTAGTGTGAACTCAGGTGCCTGCCTGGCTTTCAGACTTATCAGTACTATTTATTATTAGATTAGTGGAGAGGTTATTTAACCATTCTTTGCCTCAATGTTCTTTTCTGTAAAATGGAAAGAATTACAATACCCATTTTAAACAGTTGCTAAGAATATCAAATGGTAGGCAAAGTGATTACATAGTAAGCACTCAGTACATGATAGACATTATTTCAGTGTGTTTATTGGTGAAACTATAATCTGGGCAAGTCCTGCCTCTCAGTGTCTCACATATTTCTCTACTGCACCCTGGCCCCCACCTCCAGCAGCCTCCCAACCTTTCAGATCTCTCCTTGGAGTACTTTTAACTGCTTCCTCTTATAGCTCCTGTCTAGGTCTTCCAGAATTTTAGACCCTTCACCAAAGTGTCCCCATCATCTCATTAAATGTGCTGCAGACCAATCGCTCTCTTTCTGTTCCTCTCCCCTCCATTCTGGCAGTTCTACTCTCCCTCTGATTGAGAATGGCCTGGGATGGCAGAAGGTGGATGGTAGTTCCCAGTATAAGGCATGGTTAGAGTGTGTTTGGATTTTGTTTTACATGATTTGCTGGGCTAGTCTCAGAGTGAAGTAGTACACTGAAATTTCAACTCATGGACCATCTCCACCAATTTTTAGTTGCACTCAACTTAGTCACTTCATTTCTTGGGAGCAATTCATGGGTGCAGAGAACTAAAGAAGGTTAGTAAAGCAATTGCTTTGGAGGAGAAAAAGATCTCAACATATCAAGGAAAGAAAAATGTTGAGAACTGAATTTTGAATTAAAAGAGTGGAGGTTGGAATGATGCCTTGTTAACTTTGTAAACACAAAGCATATGCCACACACCTGGGAAATTTAGAAGTAACAACCCAGAATCTTATTCTCTGAGGTATTAAGAGGTTGGGGAGGAAAGCAGCACTTTTCCCCGGTTTTCCTTACCTCTGCAAAAACGAAGGGTGCATCAAACTGGAAGCAAACATGGCCATGCTTAATGGCTTGAACAGAGGCAGGGCCACACCGGTACATTCCTGCATCACACAGACGAAGAAGAGTATGAGTCTGTCATCTTCACTTTTGTCCAGATATAGGACAGGTCACAGCACTGAGGTGGCTCTGCAGAGAAGTGTCTCTCAACTTTGTCACTGATTTGCCAAAATGCTTTCCATGGCCAGAGAAGGCAGATGATGAAAGTGCACAACTAAGAGGGTTTTGTTAGAAATGCCTCCTCAAACCAAAATTTGAAGCCATGAAAAACAAACATGCAGGGCATCACTATTCCTTGCATCTGCCCTTCTGCCTAAAGACACATACGCACGTGTGGGTGAAAAGCTGTGGGCTAACAGAGCATTTATCCTTTTTAGAGTTGGTCTCTGGAATATTGGAAATGGTGATGTGTCCTCAGTGGTGGTGTTGTTGTTTTGATTTTTGTTTGTGTTTTTGGACACTACAAACACGGTCAAGTTTGACTGGAGAATCTGGACACTAACTACACACATTGACCAATGCCAAACATGCATTCAGGAAGCCGGAGGCCCATGTTTACATTTACAAAATTCTTAACCAGCTATCTCTAGTTACTAAGAGAATAATTGCCATTAGTCACCTCTGAAGTCTCTCTGATATATAATTCAGAACACCATAAGGTACTGAACTTTCTTCATTAAAACCATTAAGATTCTTTTATGAATAGGTAATGAATGTTTATGTATTGTGTAAACATATACATACCAATATCTCATATCAACACCTGAGGAAATAAACATAATATCCCCAGGCCACTGATTTTAATCATCATATTAAAGATAAATGGGGGCTTATTATATGATTTTATAAAAATCTGGAGGCGGTCACAGCTGCCACTCACTGCTTAACATAGTTTGTAGGTTCGATGACAAATACTCACATAGTTAAGTTTTGAAAAAAAATCACACAACATAAAAAGAAATCAGGCTCTGGGAAAACACCAATTTATAGGATGATCTGTATGGGTGTGGCCAGAAAGGGGACTGCCTCCTCGCCCATCACACAGAGCATGCTCCTGGGACACCGGGTGTTAAACCATTCCTAGATGACCTGCTTCTGAGTGTAGGTTTCGTAGGTATAGTAGCAGAGCAGCTCCTTGGCTGTGATTTATGGACAGTCAGCCCTCAAGACAAGGGCTTGAGAAAAAAAAATGAATGAAAAAAAAAAGAGACAGAAAAAATTAGAGGGTGATCTGTAATTATTTTTGAGTCCTTCATTTTCTCTACTTTTATATCAGGGAGAGCTGAAATATATTTTATAGCCTAGTAAAAGTGCTTACATAGATATTTTTTGTCCTGTCTTCAAAACTGCTTATCAAAGCAAGAGTAGATGAATTATATATGTTAAGTTTTATGCTCTTTTTCTAAAAGTTATAAAATAATCAGGGTAAAGCCAACCATTGAAATGAAATTAAGCCGATTGGCAGGCAATTAATACTGTACATGTGCCCAGAAAGCACGCGTCTGATGTTGGTTCCCACTGGGAGTTTTACCCACACATTAAGTGCAGTCATAAAAGCAAAATAAAGACTGGCAGTTAAACAGTTCCCTCGAAGAAGGATGCAGTTTTACCATCACTGTTTTCCTGAGGGGTGCTGTCCACGACTTGCCAACCTCCAAATCCAACGGGAAGATCAGGCCTCGTCATCCAGGCTTCGTTCCAGCAGTGGTAGTTCCTTAGAAAACATCACTCCGGTGAGATTAAACTTACCATCACATTCAATGCTCCAAAAAATAAAAAAATGACAACAAATCCTGAGGATATGCCATCTACTAATTACTGGAATGGATTAAACTAAATTGAGGACTCCTAGGAATATCCTGGGGCTCTAGACTTGAGTTTGGGCAGATCCATTCCCACTGGCACTCCTGGGGGCACTCACGTGGCTGGGCATTGCTTTTCTCCTGCTAATATCAGCTTCAAGGCCACCAAGAGATATTCTAATTAGTGCATTAAACAGTTTTGATCTTAACCATTCTCTGCTGCCTAATGAAACAGAATTTACTGTGCGCTAAAGGGGTAGGGAAGAAAAGTTAATTGAAACCAAAATACATGTATCTTTGAATTTCTTTTATATTTATGTATATTATACTTATAACAAGCATATCCCTTGTAACAATTAAGAAATGAAATTCTTGTGTTTATGGGCTTAGGCCATTGCCATAGAAACCATAATATTAACTCCTGACTATAATTGTGTATAATTTGTGGCAAATTTCCATTTGGTGTTCAACAAGGAGGAAATGTTGTCAGAGTGAGTGTCTCTTTACCCTTTATCAAAGATGGGCAACCCATGAGCTGAAAGCCATGCAAAGCTTTTCACATGACCCTTGAGGCAAGAGCATGGAATAAAATGTCATCATGAATTATATTATTATGTTTATGAAATTATATGACAGTACAGAAACAAATGAGAGCCTGTTAACCCATCTGCACCATAGAAAATGTTCATATAGTAATAACAATTTAATGGTGGGTGAGGTAGTTACAGCAGTCTTTGTTTATAGCACTCATGGATTTCACATCTAACCATCATCCATCCTTTCCCTAAATGTCCTTCAATGTCAGCAATCCATGCATATTCCCATCTCTCTCTCTCTCTGAGTTCAGCTCATCTTTGACTGGCTCAATTCAGAGGTATTTATTTAACTATGTGCTCATTATGCACCAGGCACCATGCTAAGTGCTGGATATTCAACAAAGATCAAGACATAGGTTTTTGCCCATAGAGAGCCTCAGAATCTAGGAGGAATGACAAACATATAAACCAATTGTTCAAACATTTCATAAATTTGCTGTGAGGCTTAAACAAGTAGTACATGTAAAGCACTTAGAACAGCGTCTGGCATGTGATAAGCACTCAAAAATGCTAACTCTCAGACTTCTAAAAATAATTAATTGAAGTGATGCATGCTAGAATGGAAATTCATCTGAGGTGCAATGGGGTCTCAGTGGGAAACTCTCCGGGGATGAGGGAAGGTTTCACAGAAGAAGCGGTATTTGAAGTGAATCCTGAAAAATAAGTGGGAGTTTAGCAGTGCAACAAAAGGAGTAAGAACAAAGTTGTGGAGGCATGAAACAGCCAACACAGTGTGTTTGTGGAATTGTATCTGTCGCTGTCCCTGGAGGGTAGCATATTTACATATGAGTATTTGTGTGTGTGAGAGGAGAGGGATGGCAGGTGATGACAGTAAATTACAAACTGGCAAGTATGCATTACTTACTGTGTACCAGGCACTCTTCTAAAACTTTTCTGTATATTGACACATCTGCTGTTCCCAGCACCCTATCAGAAGGGTACTGTTATTATTATCCCCAGTTTACAAGGGAGGAAACTGAAGCACAGAGATTAAGAATCTTGCCTTAGGTCACACAGTTAGTTAGTGATAGGGCTCCAGGGTCTGTGCAGTAAACACTGAATTATGTTATAGGTAAGAGCGAGATTGTGAGATCCTTTTATCCCAAATTAAATATTTGGGCTTCATTTTTGGGCAAATTAAATTTGAAATTCTGTATTTGTGGAAGCTGTATGGAGAGGCAATATGGGAGATTGAGCTGAGTTACACACTCACCGAAACTCTGCAAGAGTCTGCAATGGGTCAAAAAGATGTTCACTACAGGGGTGATTATCACTGTGGAGGAGTGGAGCCATTGGGAGAGAAAACTGATGGCTTATGGAGATGTGAGGGAACCAGATGAGTTGAGGGAGAATTTTGAGCTTGCAGGGAGTATAAGAGTTCCATTTAACAAGACTGAATGAAAGAGGAAGAGAAGGTTTGTGTTGGTGGGGGCAGTGTTGAACAGGTGACAAGTTCGTTTTGGACATGATGAACTTGAGTGCCTGTGGCAAATCCAGGGGATGAAACCCAAAAGGCATTTTTATACACACATATGACACTCAGGATTTGATGAGGAGGGAGTCCCTGGGTTCTTTACTGATGATGGAGAAGAGTGGGGGAAAGAGCCAGATGAGGAGTGAAAGGGAAGGGGAGAGATACAGTGTAGATTTCTCCCCCAAGAGTGATCTATATTGTGAAGGGAAGAAGAGAAAATAGGGAGGTGGCTAGAAAGTCATGCAATGCAGGGAAAATTGTTTTATTTTTACATGAGGGGAGAGATTGTCATGCTTATAGAGGAAGAACCAGTAGAGAGGGAGAGGGGATAAAGAGAGAATAAAGAGAGAGATGGAATGGAAAGAGGCTCCAATATCAAGGATGCAAGGGGATGAGGTCAAGAGCAACGCCATGGACAGGTGTGGGGAGCCAGGCGTTGTCTGCAGGAGGCGGGAGGAGCAGAGGTAGATCAGGTTCAAGGTGCGGAGGTGTTGGGTCAGGAACATGAGGTTGGTTCTCACTTGAGAGCCTCTATCTTTGCTCTGAAGCTGGAAAAAAGGTCACTGTATTGAACAATGACTGCTAGCCTCCCTCTAGAATGGTTGCACCATCAGGCAGAGAGATCCAGAAAACAAAGCAATGAAACATTTACAGTCCCAAATAGACACAGTCCTGCTTCCTACACAACTTGTGGTTTTTAGCAACCCTGACTTTCAATGCTATACCACCAGCCTAGATTAATAGGCCCCAGAATCTCCTTATTTAAATTCAAATATCTTGGGCAAGGTTAGCCTTGAACAAGATAAACAAGCTTTGCATTTACGATCTCAGATAAAAACTTTTATTTGAGGATAACACTTCTTTTCAAAGGACCAGGAGATAGGGAAAGCTTTCTTTTCTCTCATGATTTCTAATTGTTATTTGTGATCTCTTCCACATCACCTATGACTGAGGCCTTATCTGTGTATTTAGAGTGGAAGAGTTTAATAAGAGGGTCGTAAGCTTGTAGGCAGTGGATGAGATGGACAGAACTATGAGCTGTCTACCTGACCCACTGCCTACGAGTTCCGGTGGGGTTGGGCCTTAGTCAATGTGTGGAGAGCCAGTGGCTGGGCTCCCAGAATGGTCAGGAGCAAAAGGAGAGGATGCCACCTCTGAAGCCAGAGTTGTTCTTTTGTTTGTTTTGTTTTTTGTTTTTTGGTGTTTTTTTCCATCATGCCATTCTTTGTTCAGGAATAGCCAGAGAACAAGTGTTCTAGGCCATCCATGCCATGAAGAGTTCCCTTTTGGCTGGATGTTAAATATTTCTGGATACACATACTTTGTCTTTTATATTTCAAGTTCCCCCATGAAAGAGTCTAATATTTACAGAGAGCTTTGAATTCCATAGACCTACTCTCCAGATTGGGAAACATATATGCTTCCTGAAAGGTTGTTTCTTATCTTATAGCTTCTTTATCTAGATCCTTAATAATCATTCTGTTTTCATCTTGCAGTTTCATCATGCATATGTAGAGAATGTAGATTCACTTTTGGGGTTCTGTCTTGTTCACCATCACATTCCTAGCACTAGAGCTGGCTCACGAAGTATTGGTGGATTGAAAGGTGAGGACATCTCCTAGCAAGGCAAGTGTAAATAAATCTTAGTTTGTTTATAAGATTCATATTTTTAAATTTGAAACCTGACTTCCCACTATACTATCAAAATGTACAGTGTCCCTTTATTTATTTTTTATTTTTTCTTTCAGTGTCCCTTTAAAGTTAAAAAAATTATAAACCTTCAAATTGATCTACTTTCCTTGTTGCCTCTTTCTAAAAAAGCAGTGTAGAAATTAAAATAAAGCCCCCATTTCACTGACTTATTTAATCAAGTTAAAAATAACTTTTTGGAGACGGATATTGATACAGATGACAAGGAAAGAACACATTTTTGCTTCATGTTAGCTTCTGCGTGCTTCCTGCAGAGACAGTGATTTTTAGAGATCTTTTCAAGGATGCTAATAATTCAGCAGTATTGGACAAAGGACCCAGAAAATCTTCACTGGAGGCAGAGCCTCACTAGAGAAACAGCACCATGCACTGCATTGGTTTAGTTTATCTTTTGATTCAATAAATCCCTCTCCTTGGAATTTGCACACAGGAAATAATCACAGAAATGCAATGACAAGTACATATGAATGTTCATCCTTGCATAATCTGTCAGAAGGAAAAATCGGAACCAGCTTAACTGTCTAATATGTGATTATTTTGAAACACAAAATAGAATACTATTCAGCCATAAAGATGCAGATCTATATTTATTCGTCAGGAAAGATATCAATAGCATATTAATTTTTTATAATCCCACTACATAACACCATAGACTCTGTATGTGTTCATTGTGTATGTATTTAAGTGTGGAGACAGATTTTTAAATGACCCTCACCCTTCTATAATTTCTTCCTCTTGAAATCTCTGAATAGGATGGGATACCATTCCTGAAATTATGTTACTTACATGACAAAGAAGATTTTGCAGATGTAATTCAGGTAATTAATTGTTGATCATTGACTCTGAGTTAATTAAATGGGAGATTACCAATGTGGGCCTGACCTAATCAGATGAGCCCTTTAAATGTGGGTCTAGAGGTCAAGGACAGAGCAAGTCAGATATTCAAAGCAGCAAAGACATTCTACTGCTGGCCTCGAGGAAGATGGATGCTCCCATGAGTTTTACAGCTGCAAGGAACTGAGTTCGTCCAAGAACCGGAATGAGCCCTGAGCATCAGATAGGACAAGAGTCTCAGCTAACACTTGGATTGCCCTCATTTGACACCCTGAGCAAAGGACCCAGTGACTGGACTCCTGACTCACAGAAACTGTTTGATAATAAATTTGGGTTGTTTTAAGCTGCTAAGTTTTTGATAATTTGTTATGTAGCAATAAAAATGAATACGACACACAAAGAGACAGATTAAAGAATGCTTAGCAAAATGTTGAAAATGTTGAATAGGTAGAAAGTGGATGACTTAATTTTTTGCCTTTTTCTGCAATGTTTGAAATGTTTATAATAAATGTGCACTAGTCACCCCCCCAAAATAACCCCCCCCAAAAAAAAACTGAGAGGACTATTTCTATTGAAAGAGGGCAGAGCACAGTTCAAAATCTGCCCTGGTTCTAATAGCTGGCTAAGGTCACATCCAGAGCTTCGGGAGCCCATGGGAAGGTGGAGAAGTGGACAAAGAACACAGCTGAGACCAAGATAGGCTTCAGGGCTCTGTATGCTATATATTCAAAGCAAACAAAGTGGATGATGTAAGCAAGGAGTCCTTTACTGCCTTTAACTTAGCTGACTGCTTAAACACTCTATAGGGCCATCTCATTTACTATCTGTCCAGAAAGGTTTCAGAGAAAAGGAATCCCTAAAAGGGAAGAAAGAAATATGAGCCTGTAGCTTTGTTTCTGTAGCGTTATTAGGGATCGAGGGAGAGCCCAAATAAGATGGAGAGAAAGCCCTGGAGGAAATGTCTTGCACCAACTTCAAGTGTTAACCAAGTGTCTGAATTCTTTTATTTTAAAAATGGCGGAGTGTGGAAGAAAGGCTATCTTTCTCGTCTATCTTGCAAATTGTGTATTTGCAGCAAATGAGCACAGCCCCACCTCTCTGGCTCTGCTGATAGACTCCTAATACAGGCAAGGATATTGGTGATGAAAATGACAGCATGCCCTGGAGTTGTTGAGCTCTGGCCATTCCAGTGGCGGCAGGGATGGGGTGAGGTTGGAGATGTTGGAAAGAAATGGGGACAAGTTGATGGAATCTGGAGCTTGTCTAACAGATTCCAAATTGGAAAGGAAAGCTGGAACCAAGGAAAAACTGGTCAGGAAAGGTAATGGAGTGAAACAACAAAAAAGGAACTACCCAGAGGAAGGGAGGTGTGCTGGAGGCATCTTTTATGGAGCCGGAGCTGGGAGCACTATACTACTTCAGAATGTAGTCGTTCACTGTTAGGAGCAATTGGAGTGCTAGAACCAGAAAGGGTCATTTAGAGTTTCACCAGGATCATGTCAGTCAAAGGCCAGATGTCCTTTCAGGTGGCGACCAGGCCAGTCCCCATGCAGGAATCAATTGCCACCAAGAAAAAAAGATATGAAGGTGATTATTTTTGCTTGTCCTATGCAGAAAGGGGTCATACAATGTTCATTGAGAAGTCAAAGTTTAAGCAGAGTTTGCCATAGCTTAAGAGACCCCATTTGAGGAGGTTGAAAATGCGGTAGGGGATGGGGGGCCTGGGTATGTGCTGTAACTTCCAAAATGAAACTGTGGAGTACATTTATAGTAGGGGTGATAATCAAAATCATTATTAACTGCTCAGACACAGACATGAACCAATTGGAAGCTATAACCAATCAGAAAGAAAACTCACTCTAAATGCCAGTAGAGTCCTACCAGGGTATACTGGATAAATGCCAGCCCAGATGTATTCAATTACATATACTATCTGATAGTACTTAATAAGTTTCTTTTCATTTACAAAGTTATCTGGGAGTGTGTCTTTCCTTAGTCCTGAGAGCATAGCCTTTCCACTCTCTTCTTAAGCTTCCAGGTACTGATTTTTTTGAATATTTAAAAGAATTGACAGCAGCTTTATTAACATCGACTTTTAGAAAATTAAGGGATGATCATGTAGATTTCTTTTTTCTCCTCTTTTGATAGCTTCCCCTCTTTGATTATCTGTTTTCTTTTTTCACTGTGGCCCCGGGAAATGTAAGAAACTGAGAATAAAATTAAATTTGGCAAAAACATAATAAACAACTCCCCATAGTGCTCAAGAAGAAGGTATCACCCATTCTCATGAACCTTATTTGCCATCACTACTTAGTAGAAGTTCATCTGTGACTGCTGGATTTGCCCTGCTGGATTCATTTTGAAAATAAAACCTGTACCCCTTTACCACTCTCTCTGGCATAGCAAACTAGGAATTGATATCCCACCTGAAAATAAAAAAAAAAGATTGGATTTTGAGAGTATTTGTTCGGGTAATGCTAATGTGTAGAAATCTTTCTATAATAAATTCTGGCCAGGTTTATCCATAATTATTGATGGAAGTTTTTAAAAATACAATCAACAGTCTTAGGGGGGTACCAATGTCACTGTTTTGCATTATAAAGATGTTTATTAGTGTAAGATTCTAAGGTTGGTAGTTCTTATATAAAGTTTTTCCCGATGTCTTATTAATCATCAAAGGAAATTAAATCACATTCAGTCTAGCTTAGGTGGTGCATATTTTATTAGATTTTAATTATTTAAAAATGGTAACATTTGAATGGTATATATGATGAATTTATGATAAACCAAAAACATGATATTTTTCTTATTATGAGATATACCTTAAAAGTTTTCTATGTGGTTTATCAGATAGCTTCCACTTTCTTTGGCACTCTAATTTCCTGAGAAATATTTGTAATGACTTCTGTTTTTTTCTGTTTTTTTCCTCCAAAACTTCCTCTTTGCTCACTTTCAAGGGGGACTAGAGTAGACTAGGGGCTGCAGGCAGTCTTCGGAGATATTCTAGGGTAGGTGTATGATAGGAATGGGAGGAGAGTCTAATACAGTGATTTTCAATCTTTAAAAAAAGTCCCTTGCTAATTTTAAAACAAATATTTTGTGACACCTCTTAGATAGCTTTCTATACACATAATTTCTAAAAGATCAAAGTAATGCACTATAATGTACAAATAAATGGAGAAATAAAATAATATACATAAAATAAATGATATGTATTTTGATAGATAAATGTCAGGAAGATGAAACTAGACATTAAAATATTCCTATAAAATGTAAAACCCTTAAGGGGTTTGGTAGACCCCCAATTTGGAAACACTTGTGTAGTAATTAAGAGCATGCTCTGGGAAAACACTTCCACAATGGCAGAGCAAGGACCTTCAAAAATCTGCTCTTCCATAAAAACATTGAGAAAACTTGTAAACATGATCAAATCAACTTTTCCATAACTCTGAAAATTAACCAAAGACTTGTAACAACCTAAGGAGGATTTATTCAATAAAAAACAAATGAACCTCCCTAAGAAAGGTGAGCTTCGTAAGATTGTATTTTGCCTTATTCCCATTTTCTCTATATATCTCCATGGTAGTCTTGAAAGCCAACAGCCTCACAACTATAGTAGCTACAAAAACTTGCAGCCTATTAACCAATGAAGGGAAGAAAATGGGATTGGAACTCCCTATAAGCCCCATCTTCAAAGAATTGTCACTACTTAACCTATTTGTCAGCTATCTAAAATGCTCCATTTTCAGGGCTTATTTTTATTTGGTCTGAGTTAGAGCTCACTCTGCGCAAATAGCCCTATTTATAGGATGCTTTTCATAAACAATTTGAAGCAATTGTTTAACATCATAGCTGCTTGAAGGGGTGATACAAGTTGGAGATAATAAAGGCTGCCCCCCAAGACTTAAAATGAAGACCAAGGGACTGAGATGTCCATAGGGGGTTTTGAACAGCTCTAGCATATGCCTGAGAGTATAGATGGCCACACACATGTGCAGGGCTGTGTGCATGCCCCAGAAAGTCCCAAGAAAGCACTAATCTGTACAAGCAGGAAGTGAAGGCTACAGCAGAATTATAAACTTCCTGCTGGATCATTGAAGACATTCCCCCAACACACATACACAGAGCTCCTTAGTAAGACTGGGAACTTGTTGGTTCAAGGTATTTAAGGAACTCTGTCCAGTTGTTAGTGGACCATTAAGTCAACTTAGCAGAGGCTTCAGTGGCCACAAATGATAAAGAACACAGACTTTACAGAATTAGTCCAGCAAAGTCATTAAACAAATGAATAGCAACAACAAAAACAACAAACATCAACAATAGACTTCGGGGAGCAGGAAATCTGATTTTCAGAGTTAACACATTATATTATTTAAAATGTCCAGTTTTTAACAAAAATTACAAGACACACAACAAAACAGAAAAGTATGGACCATAGAGAAAAGAGAAAGCAGTCAAGAGAAACTATAGTTTAGGAAGCCAAGACATTGGACTTATTAGACAAAGATCAGCTATTATAAACATGTTTAAAGAACTAAAGAGAGTGATGTCTAACCAAATAAAGAATATTAATGAAAAGACAGGAATTATGGAAAGGAACCAAACAGAAATTCTAGAGCTAAAAATTACAAGAATTGATACAAAAATTTCAAAAATTTACCAGAGGTCTCAAAAGTAGAGTTGAGTAGGCAGAAAGAAGAAAAAATCAGTGATCTTGAAGTCAATTGAATGATCCAATCTGAATAACAGAAGAAAAATCAGAAGAAAAATGAACAGAGCCCCAGATAAAAGTGGGACACCATGAAATAGACCAACATATTTATAATGTGACTCCCTGAAGGTAAGGAGAAAGAGAAAAGAGCAGAAAGAATAGCTGAAAACTTTCCAAATGTGATAACAGACATTAATATACAGGTTAAAAACCTGTATATTTTAATAAAAACCTGTATATTAAAAACCTTCAAACATAATAATTGATGAGACAAATAAGGAGTTAACAGGAGCAAGCTTGTAAGCTGGGAGGAGCGAGCTTAAACATTAACCACTTGGCTCTGACACCCCTGGCCAGTATTGCACCTGCAGGCTGACAAGCACCATACATCCATCACAGGTGGGAACAAAATAGTTCCCAATCACAACAGCAAACCCCTGCAAAATGACATCCATCGTAGATGGGAATAGGACAATTCCCAGGAGAAGACAATTGTAACGGCAGCCCCCACTGCAAGCACCCTATATCCTGCTTAGAAAAATATAAAACCCCTGCATCCCTTCTCATCAGGGCAGCTGTCCCTATTGGGCTCTGACCCGGCAAAACTTCCCTTTGCCAGAACTTTCTCTCTTTGACTTTCAGTAAATCTTTGCTTACTCTTGTAAAGTCTAGTAAATTCTTTTTATATTCTGCAAACAACCAGGGGTTAATTCTACACTAAGACAAGAACCTCAAAGAGCTATACACCAAAACACCTCGTAGTCAAACTATCAAAAGCTGGTGATGAACCATCTTGAAGACAGCATGAGAAAAGTGGTTTATTATGTATAAGAGATCTTCAATAGAATTAAAACTGACTTCTCATCAGAAACTATGAAAGCTAGAAGCCAGTGGGATGATATATTCAAATTGCAGAAAGATTGTTAATCAAAAATTGGGTATCCTGAAAAACTCTCCTTAAAAAAAGAACATAAAGGCAACTACATTGAGATAAGAAAGATAGTTTAAATGCATATTTGTTTGTAATTTATTTCCTCTCTGATTTTAAACACAACATTATAAAGCAGTAATTATAAAACTGTGTTGTATTTATAAAATAGAAAGATGTAATCTGTACTGCAAGAACAGGCAAAGGGCAGGGAGAATGGGACAAAGTTATTGTATGCTATTGAAATTATGTTGGTATTAATCTGAACCTGATTATTCTTAAGTCATGATGTTAATTGTAACCCCCAGGAAAACTACTGGGAAAAAAACCCTTAAAAACATACAGTAAAAATAAACAGAAAAAAATTAAAGTGGTTACAGATTTTTTTTACTTGCATTTCTCGCTTTTTTCGCGCTTGTTTTTGCACTTATACACCCACTGTATAAGATGCACCCAGTTTTTAGACCCCAAATTTTTCGAAAAAGGGTGTGTCTTATACATGGGAAAGTATGGTGTAATGGACATGTATAGACCATACCACCCAGCAATAGCAAAAAATACATACACACTATTCTCATGTGCAAATGGGATATTCTTTATCATAGACCATATATTTGGCCATTAAACAAATCTTGATGTTTGATCCCTTAACATTTAATGTAATTACTGATAAATAGGATTTACATCTGCCATTTTGCTATTTCCTTTTGCTGTGTATTATGTCTTTGTCTTTTTTCTTCCTCTATCCTGCCATTACTTCCGTATTTTGAGTAACCAGATATTTTTAGTATATTATTTTAATTTTTTTTCTGTTTCCTTTTACTACATATTTTTGGTTTTCTTAGTGGTTTCCCTGGGGATGACAATCAACATCATAACTTAAAACAATCTAGTTCAGATTAGTACCAATTTCAGTGACATACAAAAACTGTTCCATTCCTCCTGCCCTTTGTGCTGTCATTTTAATACAGATTACAGCTTTCTATATTATAAACCCATCAGAAAATTTTTATAATTACTTGTATGTGGATTATATTTCAATAAAGATATTATTTTCTTTTAAAGTAGGCTCTAAGGTGAGCCCCCTTGGGTGTATAATAATTCAGATTCTGCCACTTATTGGCTGGTAATCATGGTTAAGTTGCTGTGCCTCTGTTTCTTCATCTATAAAGGAGGAGAATAATAGTAATTACCTTAATAAGTTATTAAAGAACTAGATAAGCTAATACATGTTATCCACTTTGATCAGAATCTCACACAGAAAAAGTGATTCATAAGAATAAGCTATTTTGTTTCTTTGGAAAATACTTTTTTAATCCTTTCTTCAAGACTGGTGTGGATTCAGTCTATAATGACAGTTCTCATGATCTAGCTCTAGGTGATTTTCTTAAAAACAATTTGGCTGACCGTAATGTAGTTAACAAGACAATCTATTTGAAAATAAATATCTTTGGTAGCTGTTTAGAATTGATAACTTGGATGTTTCACAGGATAATTTTATAAACCCTAAAGCAATTTTATAAACCCTGAAGTACTTTGGTCTGTATTCAGAATTTTTCTCCTACTTTTTTATTTGGAATTCATTTTTAGATTGTTTCACATACAGTGATTAAAATTTAGGATAACAGAACAATATGAAAGTCTAACAAGTTGGAACACACTGAGCGCTTCAGTATACAAGGTGGATTAGTTTAAATTTCAAAAACATACCTACAGTGTGTAAACCACCATGCCAAGTGCAGAGACTGCAATGAGAATCAGGGTTGGTGGCTTGTGTTACACGCAGGGCTGACCCCCAGGTGTGAAAGCTACTTAATTTCTGCTCTAAAACTTGCTTTGAAAGAGTTTTGTTTATAGATTCAGTACTACCCATTGCAGCACACAGATTTTTGCATTTAGAGTGAAAAAAACCCCCAAAATAATAGTAAATGTACTCTTTCCAAAAATTACTAAAGGAAGTTGGAACTTTTTTTTTTTTTTAAAGAACCAGAGGCACTGAGCTGAGGCCAGTCTAACAATTACAGAAATTTTCTGTGCTGTGTTCAATTTCTGTGTTTGTTTTTTTTTCTTCCTGGGGAAATGACAGTGACACCAATTTGCAAAGCAGCAGCTATATGTGAGGAAGCAAGTCACAGTCCGGCCCTGTGCAGATGAGGGAGTCGTCACACAAAGCAAATGGTGGGCCCTGCTGAATATGAAAGAAAGGGCCTCACTGGAAGAATAGTGACAATTACTTAACAAATAATAATTTTAGAGCTGCAAATGACCCTATAGCTCATTAAGACCAAACTCAAACATTTATACATTTACATATGAAAAAATTAAGTCCCGGAGAACTCAAGCAATTTGCTCAAAGTCACCCAGTTAATTTGTGGAAGAGTTAATCATATTGCTTTGCACCATGAAGAGAAGGAGGAAGGAAAATAAATTTACAAGAATAGTTTGACTAGATTTCGTAGTTTTCCATGATAAAAACAAAATACTTTTCCTGAGGAAAAACAAAATAAAATTGTGATTTCTTTTTACTTGGATCACTGACTAATTCTTAGATTGTTGAAACTTTGAGCTGAAACTGATAAATACAGATTTGCTAGTTTACAATTATCTTAAAAGATAAATTGAAAAATCCAATTTAATCAAACCTAATTAATTTCAAATGAAAAGGCAATAAAGGAAATAAAGCCTCTTGCTAATTATTTTAGCACTTACCGTTTTTTACAGTTATCTTTAATATCATATAAGATGTTTAAAACTCTGAATTAGGCTGTTTTTGACATCTGCCAGTTGGCCAATCTGCCAGCTGGACTTTGAGAAGCAGACAGGTCAGCTTAAGGCTGTTGATGCACACACGTGTGCTCCACCCCCTTCTCTTTACATCCTGATAGCATGGACAGGACATGTTTCCCTGGACCTGACCTGGAACTCTACTGTCAGGAGATGAACACCTTTCTCTGGGAACATGATCAGGAAGGCAAGGGTCACATGAGGGAGGGGCTTGGAAGCCGTTGGCTCCAAGAGGGAATCTGGGACACTGTTGACTATTGGGCCCTAAAACAAAGAGGGTTTGTCTTAACCCTCTGTTGGGCTCAACTGATCTCACAGATTCATTGCACACGAAGAATCAACTATGAAATACATCTTTGCTGTACTAAGTCACAAACACGACTGGCGATAGGTTGCGGTAGAGGGGGAAGATACGGAAGTAATAAGTTCTGATACTTAAGTTAACTGTTAGATATTTGAAAATTTGTGTGCAATGAATCTGTGAGATCAGTTGCGCCCCAACGGAGGGTTTTAAAGAAGGCAGAACCTAGGGTTGGACAGGCCTAGAGGTAGAGAAGAGGGAGAGGTGGTGATAGATGAGTAATAGCAACACATTCCCACCTCTAAACAGTATTACTACATCCGCTCCTTGTGAATGCACAGCAGGGGGAATTAGCCCTTTTCGGGAAGGCAGGCAAAGAGCGAGATGCTCTGGGTGTTGTACAGGAAGGAACGGCAGAGGGCTAGGTCATGAGAGTTAGAGTAAGTTTCAATGTTCAACAACCTAGTCATAATAATAAAGGATAACTCTGCGTGAAACTCCATTCTTCCCTGCCTGGTCCTCAAAACAGATGCTCTTTGGTTGTTGCAGCTCATCATGTGAACAGCCTTTCCCCTTCCTCCCCCAAGCTTAGGATGGAAGCCCCTTTCCCTCCTCTCCGTGACTCCTGGCTCACATTACAGCCCACCACCTATTTCTTAGAGTGTCCTATATGTGGTTGTCTCACCCACGAACACTGGATAGAGCTGCTCAAGGGCAGTGACCTGGTTAATTTCTCTGTGAATCCTTAGCATCTAGGTATTCACACATATTAGGGCACGATAGTGTTTGTTGTATGAATTAAATGACATTTATTCAGTTAAATGAGCATTTAAAAATTTTCAACCAATTTCATTTATTACGCCCTGCAAGCTGTTACATGCTGGCAAGACAAAAATAAATTAGATTGGTCATTGCTTTCCCCTGCCCATGGGGGTTGCCGTTTGGTGGGGCCAAGCCAAGAGGTGGACATAGTTCTTTTATCCAGAATCATAAAATTTGATTGCTTTCTCCAGTAAAAGGACCCAGGATTATGCTTTCATTTATGAGCGGAGCCTTTCATTGAAATACCTTTCATGACCCTAATAAATGCCACCATCTTTCTTTTAAAGTCATTTCTATTTCCATTGTGATCATCACATGGTGACTAAATTGAGCTTTTTCCAGGTGAGGCCAGAGACTTCACCGCTGCCCATCAGAATGAGCCCGTCCTCTCCCTCCTCCATGAGCTCTCATATCCCTAGTCACTGTTGGACTGCAGCTAAACATGGCACAAGCGTCTTCATTAAACTGTCCACAGTGATTCATAGTTGCCTTCCCCCAGAGGTTATGCATAATTCAAAACCCACCAGCGCACCAAAGCCAGGCGGCTTAAATCGCCCCTTCCAGGATATGTTACCTTGCGTTGGCCCACTCGGAATTTCATTTGCTCCCCTGAGGGCAATTACTCTGTCCAGCTGTGCCCGGCTAGGGTTCCTCGGCCCCTCCCTCACCTGAATGGCTAAGAAGCTGACTCTTCCCTGTGTAGGCATCAACTCTATGTCTGCTCTGTGCAAAACTGCTGAACCCTGTGAGGCAAGACTCATTCAGAAGGGAACCCCACCATGCTGGGACCATTGTGGCAAACCAGGAAGCAGGCAAATAAACAGTCAGCCCTTGATGGTTGGTGGTGATGAAGGGAGAAGAGTCAGAACATGGGAGGCAATCCAAGCCTCGCCTCTCTTGGCTTTGGAGTATACTAAGCATGACACACCCTCATATGCATTCTTGCACTCTCCTCCTGGCTTATTTCTGCTTTCCGCCGGCCGAGTCATGGAGAACAGGCCACCTTGGGTCCTTGAGACCCAACCGGATAAATTAATTCACCACAAACTGTGTGCCGTCAGGACCCCAGTGAAGAGATCGTGGAGGTGCAAGAGAGAGAAACCAAGAAATCATTTTCATGGTTTCCTTTAGAAAGAAAGGGAAGAGGCAGGGCATGGAGGGCAGGAGCCACGTGCAAATTAAGAGGACATTAGGGTGAGTTTGCCTGACTGGAGCCTATGGAAGAAGGTGAGTCTGGGGGCTTGGATGAGGCCACTTGTTCCTGAGACCCCTGCAAGAAAATTTTCTAGGCCACGTATTGCCAGCTACGCTGCACTTGCCTCTCAGGAGTCAGCTGACGCCCATCAATCCTCCCTGCCGTCACCTCAGCCTCTGTCAGTCTTCTGCCCCCATCCCCCTTTCCCCTACCCTCATGCCTTCCCTGTAGCTCAGGTGGCCCCTGTTCTTAGCAGTGGCCATTACTAATCTAATTAGCAGGCACTAGCACTATGGTAAGTCCTTTACCTGGATTACCTCATTTAATTGTCACAGCTACCCCAACAGGAAATGGTCACTGTTAAGATTGCCCTCATTCTACTGAGAAAACTGAAACTCAGACAGGTGAAGCCATTTCTCAAGGTCACACAGCAAGTCCCTGCCCAAGCCAGAGCTTGACATGGGGGTCTGGCTGTGGTGACCATGTACTGATGATGTGTACATGGTCACGAACAGCTCACACCAGCCTCCTCAATCAAGGAAGGTCTTAGAAATACCTTTTTTTTTCTGGAACATCTACAGCTTCTATGGTCCACTAGTGTTTGCACTGGGGAAGCACACATTTCTGCTTTGTTTTAAAAATACCCCAAAGTAACAGAAATAGCACAATCACCTTAGGACACTGGCACCCCTTTTTTTCTGACTGCTTCAGTGTGCTTAGGTTGATGGCAACATATTGCCTCCAAAAAATTCCAGCTGTGTAATTAATAATGAAGGCAATAATAACAGCTAACATTCATTAGGCACCTGTTATGCTTGGCTCTGTGCTGATTAAAGTAGAAAATTTTGTGGTTTCCACTTTAGAGGAGAAAAGAGAGGCACAGAGAGGTTGTGTCTTGCCCGAGGTCTCACAGCTGGTCAGTGGCAGAGCCAGGCCTTGGACTCAGACCTGACTAAGCCTTTTATTCCCGGTGGTCTGTGGTCTGGCATGCCCTAAGCTGGGTTAACTTCAGCCCTTCAGCTAAGTCATTATATGCTGGAAACCTAACTATGCACCAAGTGAGGGAAGATAAGAGGGGCCTAGGGTAGTGGTCTGGCTGTGGAGGATGAGTAAGGATCCCAGACCAGGGGCCACAGTCCCAGGATGATGAGATATTTGGGAAAGGCAAAGAATGTGCAAAGGGGGACAAGGGCAGGGAAAGAAATTTGGAACAGGGAGCTGAAAGAGGAAAGGGTCACCAAGGGCAAGATTTATCAGCTTCACAATTTTGCATGAATTTTGTTTATGGCCATGTGGAGTTATTTGTTGGGGTGCCTCATGGGGACTTATAAAGGGAGGCATTTGGATCAAGGAAT
>NW_017731957.1:622410-640298 GCF_001890085.2 Hipposideros armiger
ATATACATGCAGGGCTGCTATACTGTAATTCCAAGGGCTTAAATGGTGCTCTAAATTGCTGTTCAGTTTACAGAGGTGAGGTTTTGTCTTGCGTATACTCTCCAGCTTACCATTGCTCAACTCATTCCCTGAGAATGAACTGCATTATTTTTTATTCATTGTAGCACTTTGCCACCAGTTCAGCGATTTCCTTCTTCAACATTCTCAAATGAGCGTTTACTGGTACTGGTAAGTTAATATTGCTCCTACAACTGTGATCCATTCCTGTAACACGGGGGAGTTAAGGCACTCCTAACTTTTAATTTCTCTTAAAATGAGCTTATAACTTCCTACCATCCCCATTTGGATGCTTTTACAACTGACAGTGTTTTAACTTTATTCCTTATAAAGAACAACAAGAGGAGACACATTTTTGGCTTGGAAATTCCATCTAGTTCAATGCCTGGCAATGTCCTCCCATACAGACCTTCATAAATATTCTTTAAATTTGGATTCTTAGAATTTTTTCCCTCTTTTTTAGAATATTATTTTGAACTGGCTGGGTCCCATGGAAAAAGGAAATTTCTTTGAGATCTTAAAGTCCCTGTAGCCAGCTTGTGATGCAGCTGTTCAGGTCAGTGAAAAAACGGTGTGGTTGGTATTTGGCAACAATTTCAACTTTACTCCCATTTTTATCTCTGAATGAATGATGAGGTCATAAATCAAGACAAACCACATCTTTACACTCAAAGAGCAATTCTATATTGCAAAGGCAAAAAAAAAAAGGTAGTGGTTAAAGGTCATGTGGGTTTTATTCTCAGCTTAATAGATGTGTGGCCTTGAGCAAATTACTTTCACCTCTCTGGGCCTCAGTTTCCTCATCTGTAAATGGCGATATTAATAAGCATTAGATAAGATCATACACACACAGAGATTGGTACATAGTACGTGTTTAATAACCATAAATGTCAGCTATATTGCTCTTAGAGTATTGACGTAGAGAACAATTGGCTCCCACATCTCTGCCATTCACCATAATATTTATATACTAAGGTATAGAAGAACTAATATAGGCTCTAGTCACTAAAATGATGCCCCTTTTCCGTGGTTGCTGTCGTAATGGGATGACTGGTCTTTAGAATGAGGAAACCAAACTACCTGTTCAGTAACATTGCTCATTCATTAGGTAAAAATCTCTGACAGTCACACATTTTTGCCTATGGTATCAAACAGTCCTTAAAATAGAAGAGAAAGAAACATTAGACCAAGTCTCTCTTGTGGTAAATGTGTAATGTCACTTTAATTTTATATCAGCTGTCCTTGGAAATCAAACTCACCATACTGAATCCTTGGTCAGTTTGGAGTTCACGTTCCCATCTTCTTCCAGGTAGATGTCCATTTGCAGGTTGGCATCATTATCATGGGCTGAGAAATAATTGGTAACAACTCTTGCTGGTATCCCAAGGCATCGCAAAACTGTAGGAAAGGACAGACCACAACTAAACACATCATCAAAATTTACATCACCAAAATTTACTAAATACATAGAGAGCAATCCCTTCTCATGAGGGACTTTCTTCTCTACCAATGTCAAAAGTTCAGAAATAACAGAAGTAAAACCAATGAATCACTGGAATAATAATTAGTAAAAGTTTATAGTGCACACACCAAAAACAAAACAAAACAAACAAAAACAAAACAAAACAAAAACAAAACAAAACAAAACAAAAACAAACAAACACAAAACAAAACAAAACAAAACAAAACAACCACAAAAAACCAACAGTTTGCAAACCAGAGCACTGAAACCAAGCATGGGGTGAGGCTCAAGGGTGTGTTGCTATAAAGCAGTTTATGTGGTCCAAAAGCAGTGACTGTTTATTCTTCACAGTGATTGGTTGTATTAGAATTTTCTTAACTGACAGGGAATTGGTCAGTGCTTACCATCTATCAACTTTGGGAAACAGTTCAAGTTTTGCCTATGATTTCCTGAGGCATAAGCACGAATGACCCAGGTCAAGTAAGTCTTGCAAAATAAACTAAAGTAAGCTCTATTTGTATGACTAAACTGGTTTGTCTGCCAAGGGAATTTTCAAGGCTGGTCTCTGTTTGCTTTTGATTTTAACACCAATATGAAAAGCCCCTTTGCACATATTATCCTCAAATATTCCATACGGAGAAGAAGGATTATTAGGCATCAGGGCTGCAGAGAAACCATGTTGCACGATTGTTCAGAACTGCAGTTGGGCCAGATCAGGGGTCGGCAAACTGCGGCTCGCGAGCCACATGTGGCTCTTTGGGTACGTACATGTGGCTCTGAAGTAAAACTGAACATGAAACTAAAACTATCATAGTTTCATTTATAAAATTTTAAAGGATATTATTCACATAATTGTTATTTCATTTGTTTTATGAGTCTTGCAAAACGTTGAGGGACAGGACTGGCTCTTCTGTCTCAAAAGTTTGCCTACCCCTGGGCCAGATGAAGCCAACTGGAATAGAAGCCCAGGAACAAGGTTCCTGTTGTTTAGCTGCTGTTAATCATAAGATTATCAAAGTAGTATTATTTTAGTCCAGCTAAGCAGGCTGTTTCTAAAATAAAATATAATAAAATAAAATAACCAGCTAATAGAAAGTTAGGGATTTACAAAGCAGGTTCTCAGTGGGGGTTGCTCTCCTGGCTGGAATTTATTCTGTGAACTTGGTGGAGGGTGACACCACAGATTCATTTTAATTGTTAGATAATAAATTACCTGGATGCATCTCTTGCCATATGTACCTATTGATTAAACTTAATCCACGTGCCCTCCCTGGCTCCCAGGATGCCACATATCAGGGCTCATTGAAAATAATTCAGCTGACAATTTTAAGATTAATGGCTTAGCTTGCCTTTTACTTTCTCAGAATAATTTAGCATTTTTAACCAAAAGCTATTCACCTCCTTCCATAGAACAACCTTGGAAGTCCAAAGTGGAGCCTGATAAGGTGAAGCTTGGCACTGGGGCACCAGTACCTCCTCCCTCCAACTTCCCTCTTGGGGTTTCTTCTCACTGCAATGTCCCACATCATACTTCTGCTTTTTCCTCACTTACCATCAAAGCTTCCATTAGATGTGGTGACGTTTTGTACAAAAGACATAAATGGAATGAAGGTGCTCACTATTTTATCTGGTTCTAAGCCCAAAGGAGTTACACTGGAATAATGAAATTGTGGGCAGCAGGAGGACATGGGGGAGGCAGTGGGTTTTTTCTGTTTTCCTGGAATCATTTCATGACAGTGGCTGTATCCATTGGGTGCCCTCTACTTAGTCTTGGCTTGTAGGGAACCATGAGGGAAGGGGATACCTCCAACCATTAGTTCATTCTGAAGTTCAGGTTTCTTTCTAGAACTTCAAAGACCAGTCCTTCTAGGAGACTGACACATTGGCCATGATAGCTCTGAAGAAATGTGTATTCCTTTAGTCCTTGGGTATACTCAAATGGTTAAGAAAATGATCTTATTCAGTTTGATGCTATGGAGAAACCGAAACACAATGCAAAACTCATGATTTCTTCTCACTTGGATCACTAACTAATTCTTAGACTGTCACAACTTTGAGCTGAAACTGATGGGCTTCACCATTATTTAATAAGTGAATTTATCCTAGCTTCCAGCCTCCAGCCCCTCCTTGATTTTTCTGATTAAAAAAACAGGCTAACTAGGTAAAACATTTTTTATTAATGAGCAAGAAGAAAGGGCACTCCAACTGGAGCTTAATGTTTTCATCAAGGCTGTAGAAATGTCATGTGAATAAAAATCATGAAGACATACTGAATTAAATGTTTTTTTAAAAAATATTCACTAAATTAACAATAACATTGTCCAGGCCTAGATAGGCAAATGTCATTTCAAAACTGATGCATAAAGCTGAAGAAAATAATTCTGTTCCCATATGTTTTCCTCTATGGATTGGATATTAGATGGATTAAAAACCAGAAAACTGGGGAGTAAAGATTATTCATTAAGTTCTGATATCTAATTGCTCAGGGGCATTGAGACTCACATATAAAAATGGAGATAAAAAAATGGAGATAAGACCACCTGCCACAATCATTTCCATAGCTAGGGTAAAAATTAAGTGGATATATTTACAAAACTTCTCAGTGATAAACAATAAGCAAATAAGCATATTTATAAAACTTCTCAATAACAAATAAGCAGCATACGTCTTTTCTTATTATTTATTATTTTTAATTTGGCTAATTTAACCTTTTCAAGATGTGGGGGGGGGTTACTGAAAAATGCAATATTCTTACTCCCACATCCTTACTTGGCCCCAGGAACCCTCCATTTCTCTGGATATAAAATGATGAATTATGTAGGAAATAGTCCATCATTCTTTCTATAAAGATTCTGCAGTCAAAGAGAAACTATGAGTATATTTGGCCCAGAACAATTGAATTATGCATTGACTACATCCCAGAATAGCCACCCATAAATTCTATAGAGCCAACAGGGATTGCTAGGTCTCTTTGCCAGGTTATAGGTATAATGTTGTGAAACGAAATTTCCTTTACATTAAAAAAAATACTACTCAGGCTTCTGGTCAAGATGGCAGAGTAGGCAAAACTGTGCTCGCCTCCTCCCACGACCACATCAAAATTACAACTAAACTACAGAACAACCATTATTGAAAATAGCCTGAAATCTAGCTGAACAGAACTCCTATAATGAAGGACATACAGAAGAAGCCATGTGGAGACTGGTAGGAGGGGCGGAGATGTGGACCTGGCTGGTCCCATACCCACATGTTCCAGTTAAGAATTGGGAGGGCTATTTTGGCTGTGGAGGTCCCCTCTGAGGGACAGAAACAAAATCACAGATACAGAGAACATTCTGATGGTTGCCAGATGGGAAAGGAGTTGAGGGGTAGGTGAAAAGGGGGAAAGGATTAAGAAGTACAAATTGGGATACCTCCATACTGATTTCCATATGACCCAGCAATCCCACCCTTAGGTATTTATCCAAAAAAGCCCAAGACATTAATCCGAAAAAAATATATGCACCCCTATCTTCATTGTGGCGCTATTCACAATAGTTAAGACTTGGAAACAACCGAAATGCCCATCGGTAGATGACTGGATTAAGAAACTATGATACATTTACACAATGGAATATTACTCAACTATAAAGAAGAAGGAAATAGTACCATTTGCAATAATATGGATGGAACTAGAGAACATTACACTAAGTGAAATAAGTCAGTCAGAGAAAGACAAATACCATATGATCTCACTTATATGTGGATTCTAAAAAAATGAATAAATGAGAAATGTAAACAGAAATAGTCTCAGAGACACAGAGGAAAAACTAAGGGTTGCTAGTTGGGAGGGGGTGGGGATGAAGGAGAAGGGGAAGGGATGAGACAATACAAATTGGTAACTACAGTATGGCCTCAGGGACAGAAAAGACAGTCTGGGGAATATAATCAATAATGTTGTAAATATTTTTTAGGGGGCCAGGTGTACTCATGTCTTGTTAGGGAGACCACTTCATAGTTGGTGTAGAGGCCTGACCACCACACTGTATTTCTGAAGCTGATGTTGAATAATATTGTATGTCAACTATAATTATATATACATATAGTCACGGGACATGGAGTAGAGAGTGGGAATGGAATCAATGGAATTGTAATAGATAAGCATGATATCAGGGGTGGGAGGGCAGTAGGTGGAGGGAGGGGGTTGTTACTTTGTGAGGAGTGAAAAGGATAACTATTGCATTTTTCTGTACACCTGAAACTAACAATAAAATTTTTAAAAAATGAAGTACAAATTGGTAGCTACAAAATAGTCATGAGGATGCAAAGTATAGCATAGGGAATATAGTATAATATTGTAATAACTGTATGGTGTCAGATGGGTATTAGATTTATCAGGGTGATTACTTTGTAAGTTATATAAATGTCTAATCATTATATTGCACACCTGAAACTAATATAATATTGTGTGTCGACTGTAATTGAAAAATAAAAAAAATTATTAAAAGAAAAAGTATTTCTCAATTGGATACTTACATGTGTTAAAAACACCAGCAAAGACCCAGCACTGACCATACTGGACTGGATTCTGAGAACTCTGATATTCCAACAGAATGTCAATGCTTCCAGTCCAGGCTGATGGGGGGACACCATAGGCATAGATATTGTCCCAGGATCCAACGAGGACACCATTATCATCTTTGGAATTAACCTAAATGAAATCACAAGTGGTGAGAAAGAAGAAAGGTCATTTAGAAGAGTCCTCTCCAGACTCTGACATTGGTCAAGCTAAGGCTTCCAGTGCCTTCCATATGTCCTACATGATGAAAATAGTTCATTACTGTTGAATTCACTGTTACATTGTCAGAGAAAGTGATGCAATAACTGAACAGGGGAAACCGAATAACCAGACTCTCTCTTAAAGAGCGTATCCTTGTAGTAAGGTGGTGGTGAATAGTAGACAGCAGATGTGCATCTCCACATCCTTAGAAGGCACACATAGGGCACTTGGTCTGGTAGAAATAGTACTGGAGAATGATGTGAGGAAGAGCGGAAGAAGACCTACAGGAAAAGATAGCTCAAGTAGGAACCAAGATGGGATCTTGTTGCAGTGAAAGGAGAATTCAAAACTGACAAATGACAAAAGATGTATAGGTATAGTGGAGTCTCATGTTGTAAGGAGTTTTAGCGCTGATGATGAGTGGAAGATTAATGAATTGAAAAAGTCAACAGATGCTGTCATAAGAACCATAACAAGTTAATAAGAAATTAGAACCCCATGGGTGCCTTACAGAGTTTGTTTAAAAAATGTTTCATTAAAGAAATATTTTCTTTATGACTGCTTAAGGTGATTAAAATTTTATAGCTTTGTTAAGAGACATTCTATTTACATAAAGGACCTAGGGTATTATAGTTTAAATATGGAAGAGACTTAAGCAAATAATAGCAATCTTGGATATTTGAAAACACCTTGCTATACATTCAGACGTCACCTGCTAGCAGCAGACCTCAAGTACAGGAATTTAGACAATAAAACGAAGGTTGGGAATTAATAGTTTCAAGGCATCCTGTCAGTTTTGTTGGGGGTCGGGGGGCATTGATGAATCTTACCTCTCTTGGTATAACTTTCATCATTTTTAATTATAGTCAGAAGAATGTCTACATGAGCAGCAGTGGGAGTTTCCCCCAAACTGGTGCTACTTCAACAATGCTTTTATGTTGACATGTCAATAGTTTAGAGCCTTGCTCCTTAAAGTGTGAACCAGCAGCAGTGACATCCCCTGGAAGCTTGTTGGAAATGTGGAGTCTCAGCCTGCTCTCCAGATCTGCTGAATCAGGGGCTGCATTTTAACAAAATCCCCAGGTAATTTGTGTGCACATACGTTTGAGAAACATAGGTGCAGACTCTGCTGAGAACACATTAGTAAGCAATGTGAAACATATGATTGAAGCAGGTGTGTTTAGATTATGGAAACCATGGAAGAGATATTAAAACATGGTGAGTTCTTATGTGCTCACTGCCCTGCCCATTAACAGCTCAGCATCAGCCCTTGCCCAGACCCCTCTTTTAGGCTTGCTGAGTCTAGCTGTATAGGAGTTTATCTTTCCCACTGGATCATGAGTTAATTGAAGACAGAAATAAAAATCTGTCTCTCTGACTTCTAGCAAGTGTTGGCAAAGAGCAGGTGCCCAATAGTTGTTGAATAACCACTTTTATTTGCAGCAAGCATTTAAGCATTGTACAATTGAATAAGAATAAGACTTTCTCCTTGGGGAGAGATAGATAAGAAATCAATCAAGTGGAAGTAAAGGTTACTGGCGTTATGGGAGAAAGATGTACAGGTAGAGTGGGGACCCAAAGGATGGAGTAATCACTTCTATCAGGCTGTGGGGTGGTGGTGGTGGTGCTGCTGGTGCTGGTGGTGATAGTGGGCTGACTAGAGGAAATGACACAATCTAGGTTTTGAGAGCCAGAAAAGGACATTTACATAGTGGAAACAGTTTGAATAAATGCTTGGTGTCGTGAAACAATATGGTAGGTTCAGGGACCTGCTAGGAGCTCTGCATGGGTATCATGTAAATAGGCAATTTTGGAAGAAATAGAAAGAAAATACTAGAAGAAAATACTTCTACTCTGAATGACAAATCTTCCCCTGAAATGTGAGATTTGCTCTAGCACTGAGCGGTATTTCCCAAAAAGATCCCTTCTGGGGAATGTTCTCTAGAAGATCACAATTCAATCTCATTTAGATATACTATTTTACCCCCTTGAATCTGTCCATTCAGGTTAAAGTGAAGATAACCATCCAGTTAATTTGTTTAAGGTAGAAAAATAGTAATTCTTTGAAGATTTCTGAAGGACCTTGTTCAACTATTAATAATTTCAAACTCATGCCTCTTATGTAAACTTTGACTTTATCCTGTAACTCCATGAAATGATGGGGGTACAGCAGGGATGAGCCAACCATTTTTGCTCTATTCATGATCAAGACTTCTCAGTGCATTTAAATTGATTATTTTAAAAATCTGCATCTACTATTATGAAGCCAGAAGAGTGCTTTGGTAAGCTATGATGTGGTTTGGTCTTTGTGGATAGGTAGACACAGCTGTAACTCACATTACAATTCCTCATCATTGAGAAGTAGAATTGGGCCTATGAACCTCAGAGGTTGAAGTTTCTAAACTATGGTTCTGATGACTGATTTTCAAAGAGATAGTCATAAATTAGAAGGGCTATTTATAGCTTATGGTTGAACCCAATCAGCTAAGGGGAAGAGTTAGAAAAAAAAAGCTATCTCCTCTACAGACCTTTTAATTGTTAATACTGAGCTGCTCCCCTGTTGCTAGATAAAATCACAACTCTCATTTATTAGCATTTGGCCAGATTAGCTACTGTTTTCTAATTAGAACATTGACTTCTGGGGAGCCTAGACACTGAAAGAGGTAAGTCTTTAGTGACAGATGTAAAGGGTTAAAGTAACAACCCCCTCCTTAGACAACAAGATATGTTTAGGGGTCACTTCAAGGGCATGCTGGCCCTTTTTTATGCCACAATGGACTACTTTAACACTCTATCATGAACTCAGAGTTTGGCCAGTGACAGAATGAAATGTCTCAGTCTTTCATCACTGGTAGTCAAGGAGACAATATGAGTCCAAGACTTTGGACAGGGAGTGTTATTAAACATCATTAAGGTTGCACTAAATGGTCCTCCCATAATAGCTACAATATTGGAAAATGAAAAACCAGCCCCCACCCCCCAAACCACTGTCAGCAACCTCAGTGGCATAACACAATTCAGTAAACTTCAAAACGTGGTCCCCCCAAAAGATGAGGATTATGGGGTGGAGGAGAGAGGCACCATGGCTCAGCTCCTAACCCTAACCATCAGGTCTTCAGAAGCCCTACTGTCAATTCAACACTATCCTGAGATTTCTCATTTGTATTTCAAAATCTGGAAAGAAACAAACTGAATTAAAATGCTGGTATTTTCCTTGTTCTGACTGAATAGAGGACACAATTGTGGAGAAATGGGTGAAAAAAGGTCTTCACCTTTAAAGAGGTAGAGATTCTGGGACTACAGTGGGAAAATTATACAAAGCTTGAAAGTTATTATCCCATGAGAATGAGATATACCTTCAACTAAGTTGCATGGATTCTGGAGTGATAAATTTAACAGAATCTTAAAAGAAAGAGTAGAGCCAAGTATTGTAAGATAGATTGCTATCTCTTTAGCCAATTTTCTTTTCCTACTCCAATCTTTCTCAGGGTGCTCAAGAGTAGATAGAGTGACATACATTGGTCTCAAACTGATGTTCAGTGGAGAAATCAAACTAGTCTTAGATTGGGAAGAGTCAAGATTTCATCTATATTATATTAGAGCAAATAGAACACTTGGAGAAAAGTTACGCAAGTATGAATAAAAAGAAAAGAAGCAGTGAGGAAAGGTGAGGGTGAGAGAGAGGGAGGGAAGGAGCAATGTAGGGAGGGAGAGTGACAGTGAGAGAGAGAGAGAGAGAGAGAGAGAGACAGAGAGACAGAGAGACAGAGAGAGAGAGAGAGAGAGAGAGAGAGAGAGAGGAAGAGAGAGAGAATATTAAACAATAATACATAGAAGAAAACAAAATTAAGAAACATAAAGAATTTTCTCACAATCTTTTAGAAGATGACAAACCTAAAGAGACAAATTGAAGACCAAATTATATCATCATGGAACTAAAAATAAATTATAAACTGTAAGAAACAGAATAGATGCTGCTAAAAATAAACTTAATGACAGAAGAAAAGCTTGAGATAAAGAATATACCAATAAAACAGGTGAAAATATTTTAGGTTATTTAGAGAGAAGCTAATAGTTATGAATGACAAGGATGATACAACACAAGGATAATTAGTATTCTTAAAACAGAGGATCCAACAAATGAAACAGAAGATATATTCATGACATAATGTAAGGAAATTTTACCAAATTGAGAAAAAGTTGAATTTATACATTGAAAGAGCAATCTGCTTAGCGTGTTACAGAATTCTACGCTTGAAACCTATGTAATTTCACTATCCATTGTCACCCCAATAAAGTTTAATTAAAAAAAAGAAAGAGCAATCTGTGCTCCAGGGTAAATTGATGCAGAATGCTCATTGTCTAAGAGCTTTAATTAATTAAGCTATTTGAATTTAAGGATAAAGAAATCATACAGACAGAAAATGCAAATTAAAAACAGGGAGGAAATTGTCTGTCTTCAGACTTTTCCACAGTGCCACCCAATGGCAAAACACAGTCAATTGATATTTATATAGTCTTGAGAGAAAGAAAAGTTGACCCAAGAGTACTGTGCAGAGCTAATATTCTGCAAGTATAAAGGCAACCAACATACGTTTCAAACATGAAGCATCTCAGGGAATACAGTAGCCATCAAAACCAAACTACCTGAAAAGTGATATCAAGATAACTATGGGCTGAATGAAACAAAGAACCCAGGAACAGGGACTTTGTGGTAAAAGTGGTAAGAAAAATCCATATAAGTATAAAAACGTTTGGGAATTGTAGTAGTAAGAGAATGAGTATGAATTTTAAAACTTGGTAATATAAAAACAATAATAATCCTAAGAAAAATTGGACATCAGGGAGGAAAGAATGGAAGTGCTAATGTTTTCTTGTGTTGATCTCTCTTAGTTAATTGACACCACCTAAAATTAAAACATAATTTAAAAATATAATTACTTTATTCTTTTAATGGTTTCATGAATTTTTAATAACCTTAGAGGGATCGTTTAGGAAATAATATTTCTGGTGGTGAAGAAACATTTGAAGTTTAATAATTTTTTCTGTTGTAATTCAGGTTTTTTCTGTGAAAGTAAAATTAAGTAAAACTTAAAATTAAATATAATTTGAGTACAATTAAGTGAAATATTCTAAATTAAATAGCAAGATGCTATTTGGCATAAATACAAACAAACAGACCAATGGAACACAATGGAGAACACAGAAATAGACCCCAGAAATATAGTTAACTAATCTTTGACAAAGTTGCAAAGTCAATTCCATGGACAAAAGATAATCTTTTCAACAAATGGTGCTGTAACAATTAGATATTTATATGCAAAAATGAACTTTGACTCACATCTTGTACCTTAGACAAAAGTTTTCTCAAAATGAATTATAGACTTAAATATAAAACCTGAAACTATAAAACTTCTAGAAGAAAACATAAGGAATAATTTTGTACCCTTGGATTAGGCAAAGATTCATTAGATATAATACCAAAAGAATCACCAATATAAATTATATTTACAAGTTGGATTTCATTAAATTAAGAACTTTTATTCTTTGAAAAAGACATTGTTAGGAGAATGAAAAGATACAGTATTTCCCCATGTATAAGACACACCCTTTTTCAAAAAATTTGGGGTCTAAAAACTGGGTGAATCTTATACAGTAGTTGTAGATTTTTTTACTTGCATTTCCCACAAGTGATGAGGAGTTGTATGAATTTTATGATGAATAAAACTTGAGTTCAATAACTTTATGTAATACTTTTTTTTTCAAATTTCGGGCCCCAAAATTAAGGTGCATCTTATACATGGGGGTGTCTTATACATGGGGAAATACAGTAAATTCAGAATGGACAAAAATATTTGTTAATCATATATGTGATAAAGGGCTTATATGCAGAATACTGAAACTCAATAATAAGAAAATGAACAAAATTTTAAAACATGGGCAAAATAGTTGAACAGATACTACATCAAAGAAAATATATAGATGACAAATAAAACACAAGATGCTCAACATTATTAGTCATAAGGGAATGCAAATGAAAACCCCAATGAGATTAAAAAGTCTAAAATCAGAAAGACTATTAGACCTATTAGAAAGCCTAAAATTAAAAAGACTAATCATATCAAGTGTTGGGGAAGATGTGAACACCTCGGACTCTCATACACTGCTGGTGGAAATGTAAAATGGTACAACCACTTTGGCAGTTTCTAAAAATTAAACATACGCTTATCATATGACCCAGCCTTCCCACTCCTATGTATATATCTAAGAGAAATAAAAGCTTATGTCTATACAGCTCTTTTAGATCAATATTTCTAGCTTTATTTGTAAGAGGCAAAAATGAGAAATAGCTCAAATGTCCAACAAGTGAGTAGACAAATTGTGGTTCATCTATACAATGGAACACAACTCAGCAGTAAAAAAGAATGAACTACTGATGCACACAATAACATGGATGAATCTCAAAATGAGATAAAGATGCATGAAAGAAGTCAGACCCCCCCCAAAAAAAACACAAAACAGTACATATTGTATGATTCAATTTATATAAAATTCTAGAAAATTAAATCAATGTGTAATGACAGAAAGCAGAGTGGTGATTACGTGGGGATGGTAGACAAAGCAGGGAGTCATCAAAGGGAGAAATTACAAAGGAAACTTCTGGGCAGTGATGGATATATTTGTTATTTTCATTTTGGTGATGATGTCATGGGCACGTCAAAATTATCAAATTGTGTACTTTAAATATGGGCATTTTGTTGTATGTCAACAATATCTCAATAAAGCTGTAAAAAGTAAGTGTAATATTTTTGAAATTAAACTAGCATCTATAGTATAATGCCACTTATGATTTTAAAACTGTATTTATCTATTTAAATATCTATATATCTAGTCAGTATTATGTACATCAAATATTAATAAAAAATTATTTCTTGGTGATGAAATTTGGGGTGATTTTTTTGAGGGAAGGATTTTTTTCCACTTTCATCTAAAATATTTTCTGGGTTGATTTAGTTACTTTTAGAGAGCATTATCTTTTTTTTTTAACCAAACATTTTTTAAAAAGATCTTTCATAAAAAAAAAAATAAATAATAATAATAATAATAATAGGGCCGGCTGAGTGACATGTTGGTTAAGAATTGGCTTGGGATGCCAGCTCTGAGCAGCAGGGCCCCGGTTCAGATCCCACATGAGGGCCAGTGACGCTGCGCCCTCTACAGCTAAGATGGTGAACAACAGCTTGACCTGGAGCTGGGCTGCCAAGAGGTGCTGGCAACGGCGTAGGCTGCAGTGAAGCTGCAGTGGGCTGCCATAAGCTACCATGAGTGGCTGGGGCCGGTGTGAGCAGCTGTCAGCCAGGGTGAGCTGCCAAGAGCGGCTGTCCAGTGGCCGGTGACCAATGTGCTTCAGCTGGGAAGAGAACAATGATCATACCAACATGGGCCAGTGAAGCAACGTCCTCCACAGCTAGACTGAAAAACCAAAGGACAGCAACTTGTGTGTTCCTCTCCCCCAATTCCCCAATAAAATCTTATAATAATAATAATAATAATAATAATAATAATAATAATAATAACTGGAAGCAGATATGCCAAGATACTGTTTAATTCTTGTGGCGAGAATACATATAATTATTATTTTCTTCTTTACACTTTCAAAAATGTTTAGAATTTCTCCAAATATTTACCCCAGGGGATAGAATAGTTAAAATTTATTTTGTGACCAGTAGGGTGGGCTGCTTCTCTTTTTTTTTTTTTTTTTTTTTAGCTGAGCCATCCTGCTACCTGTTGGCAGCTCAGCGGCTGCTCAACTCGGGCTGGGCATCGAACCGCTGTTGCTCAGAGCTGAAACTCTTGAGCGAGCTCTTAACCAACTGAGCCACTCGGCCAGCCCTAGGGCTGCTTCTCTTAATTCAAGGTCCATTGGGAGTGATTTAACTGGGTTTGTTCAAATATGGGCAGTGGCAGAGGCAATGCTCTTTGAGGGCTGGATTGAGAGGCCAGCCATTCAGGAGGTAGACCACCAGGGACTGGGGAATTGTGGGAAATGCAGTCAGGCAATACAGTGCTTTTTGAGCCAGGGACACTTTAAATGGGATGCCTGTAGGAGGACTGGCCTGTGCTTGGTTCTGAAGTTAAGCTGCTGACAGCAGAGAGGCTGCTCTGACCTTGGGGCCTGGAGCTGGAGTCACACTGAGTAGACCTCACCCTAGGGTCGGAATAAGCCCTGGATTTCTGTACAATTCAAGGACAGGGAGGGCCTTAAAGCATGACCAATGCTGAACTTCTCTCCAATTTTGGTTATAGGGAATTGAGCAGATTTAACTTGATACTGTAAAAAAAAAAAAGTGACATTTCTTGATTCTCTAATTTTCTGTAGCACAAACCTTTACATTTTGCACAATTACTATTTTTTTCTGCTTCCTTTAAAAGGTATTTTTCTTATCCTGTGTACACATTTTATATGGCTATAATGAAGTGACTTTTCTCTCTTATAAACCTATTCTATTATGTTATATTTCATTGTTAAAAGTTATATTCTTATAAAGGTTAGGGTTTCTGTACCTCTTGTAGAATACAGTTTTATACCTAACCCTGTCTGTAATAGTTTCTTGAAGACTATTGCATATAAATTTTGGTAACATGAACCAGCTTCAAATGTGGAGAATTAAATTTAAAAGAAGAAATTATTCCTTGACTCAGATCTTTTCCAGGTTTTGTGAACCACAAGCCCCCAGCTATAGTCTGGTGGTGATCAATCTTAATTGTAGGTGCAAGTCATATTGTAGATGTCAAATTGTGCCCATGACACTCCAGAGTTCTGCAAAAGAAAGAGTCTCAGTAGCCACTGTTTTGGGGGGTGGGGAAGGAGACTGAGTGGTGGGAATGGTGGGGGCTTCAGGCACCATCTCTCTTTAATAACAACAGCTCTGCTTTTCTCTTTTATGTATCTGCGTTTGATTGATACTTGTTTGAAAAATATCAGTTCCCAAAAGTAAAATTTGAAAACTCACTGGTGTGGGAAAGTAAACTCACTGGTCTTGTTCTTGTGTCTGCTCTGACATTTTTCACGTTATGTGATGAGAATAGGAAGGAGGATGAGATGAAGATTAAGTACTCCTAGACAGGTTATTTCATAGGCAGGCCTCCCAACAAATACACACAAGAGAAAGAATTAGGGTAGCAAGAATTCTATTTCCTCCCTTGCCCGGATTCTCATCTTTGATTCTTTTTGGACTTTCATAACACTTATGACAGCCAGGGTCTTGATCCAAAGAAAAAGACAGCAATCTATAATGTCCTTGGATTTTCATTGTTGTGGGCTTAACAATAAGCTGTTTTCTACCTCAGTGCTATTGGAAATATTATTCTGTCTTCTTGAAATGCCCTTCCATACTCTATTCAAACTCTTTATTTACCTGGTACATGTCTACTGATTTTTGAAAACTCAGATGGTTTCATTCTGGAAATATTGACCTATCATTTTCATTTGGATACTATGTCTTTGCTCACATAGTATTGTTTGCTTCATACTATCCTCTTAATTATATTACATTGCTTCTGTCATTAATTGATTGATTGCTCCTATTATCAGACATACATTCCCAGAAGGAAGGAAGGCACCACGCTGTTTTGACTTTGTATTCCCAGTGGTAACACAGAGTGGCCACTAAATAATTCCACTGAAAGAATTAATATGATATCAGTGGAAGGTGGGCATGGGCCGCCTTTTAATACTCTTTTGATAGGTCAAGATAAATGGGTTAATTAGAATGTCAACAGACATTCTGTTGAAATTGACAAGCTATTTCTAAAATTTATATAGAAATGCAAAGGACCTAGAATAACCAAACAACATTGAAAAAGAAGAACAAAGTCAGTGGACTGCATGATTTGAAGATTTACTATCACACTATAGTAATTGAGACAGTATGGTATATAAGGATAGATAAACAGACCAATTGGAAAGCATAGCGAGTCCAGAAATAGATCTACACTTTCATAGTCATTTGATTTTCAACAAAGTCACCAAAGCAATTTAATGGGGAGAAATGACAGTGTTTTCAACAAATGAAAGTCTTTTCAACAAATTAAATAGTTTCCAACAGCTTTTTCAACAAATGGTGCTAGGACAAATGGATAAACTGGAGAAAAAAAAAACAACCTTTAATCCCTACCCTACACCACACAGAATGATAACTCAAGATGAAGCATAGACCTAAATGTAAATTTTACTTCAATTGAAAAAAAATAACATGAGCTAACCCTAACCTATTCTGTGAAGCATATAAACTACTGTTATGCCAGTGCCCTTTGGTATATATACTTGACACAAGCTCTGGCAGGGGTGGGTAATTAGATTCATTTTTCAAGAAAACCATTACAGCTAGAGATTATTAACCTTATCTCCCTTAGTAAGTGAGGACTCTTATTTGGCCAAAACATATTTTACTAATTGACAATCCAGAGAGAAATAACAAAAGGTGGACTGACAGATACTGAGATATTAAGCTTTTGAAATATTGTCTGCTTTTTTCATTGCTATACCATTGTTGCATGGTATAGGGCTGGTGTAGAACAGGGCTGCACAAAAATGTGAATGAAAGGAATGGATGGATGGGAAGGGGAAAAAGCAGATTCAGAAGAGGAAAGGAGAAGGATGTCAAGGGAAGACAGAGGGGAAGGAAAGAGAGTGAGAAGGGGACCCAAAGTGCATAAAGCTGTGAGGGCATATCCTAAAGGGTTATGCCGGCTTTGCTGTATTTCTGTCTGTCTGTCCTGGAGATGTCTTCCCAGGAGACCAGAGCAGCCCAACTGCACAGCCTAGAGGGAGTGCTGAAAAGCATCCCCATGTTTCAGAAATAGCCTATGTGCTTACAAAATAGATGCAGCATTGAAACCTCATTCCAGGAAGCAAATCAAGGAAAGCAGACATTTAGATGGACTATGATTATCACATTCAAGAGATAGCTTGTAATAAATGTCTGTTTTTCTCCAAAAATATGGGGAGAACAGGCATAAGAAATGTAACCTTAATAATTGAAAAACCAAGCTGTTTGCCCACAAATAGAAACTTTATTACATTGCTGGCTTTTACCATAAGACAGAAAAATGAGGTCTGAACAGTTCCCTCCCCACCCCAACCCCACCCCCATCTAAAAGAGAAGGATTGATTCTGACAGGGCTTGTAAAAAAAATATTTGTATCCAGGGAGCTCATGTGATGTGAAGAGAGGATAGACAGAGGATAAACCTAGGGAAATAAGACATCGCATATGGAACAGTGGGGTTAGGCAACCTGAGATCAATTTCCAGTTCTACCAATGACCTTGGACAAGCCATTTAACTTTCTGTCATCTCATTCTTTTCATCTGCACATTGATTATTTATGGGAAGGATGTAATTTCTCAAAAGTGGCTGTGAAAACAATTTCTGTTAGGTAAATTCTATTTTCCTACTGGTTTCCAATATATTTGTTAATTGTTAAAAATTCTTCAAGAAACAGAAATAAAAATTCCTAGTGTAAAGTGACTTTATGGTGTCACTTTTAGTTTGAAATGTACTAGAGATTGTCCTGACTCTGTACCTCCCATTCGTCATTGGATTCCCT
>NW_017731957.1:641033-681813 GCF_001890085.2 Hipposideros armiger
TTGGGAACAATGGCCTCTGAGCACCTGGGTCCTCAGATTTCTCCAGGACAGTTCACTCCAAGAAAGGGCATTTTAGCTGCTTAGAAACCAAGGGAGCAGCTAGATAGTGTTTTTGAAAGTTGTATTTTATTTTTTAAAAATAAAATTGTCAGGGAGCAGTGCTGTGTTTGGTCCATATGATGAGACAACAGACTTCATGTATTTACTTCTGACTCTAACGTTCATTTGGGATGACTGAGGGGTGGAATTTCTAACCCAAGTGAATTTTTAAATGTAATCTAAGTAGTCATAATAGTTTGTTGTGTAGAGAAGTTTGCTGGATGTGAGGCAACTTCCCATAAGATGCCCAAGTAAATAACTGGAGGAAAATAAAAACATGGTTTTATAATAGGTCTGCTGTGGACTGCTTGGCAAAATATCAAAGGCATGATGGCATTACTGTCTTTTCATGCATGGAAAAAAAAGATAACTTTTTAAATACTAGGACACTGAAAAGGAGAAAAGAGATGGACAAAGTGAAAAGTAACTGTATTTTCAGTTTATCTGTGAGATCGCATATGCTTAGGGGTCAGAAGGCCTGGAACCCATTTTATCTCAGGTCTCTAGTTGTTCATCTTGTACTTGGCCTTAGGAAGCTTCAGGACCTACCTCCCATTGTAGTCAGTTTGATTTACTAGCTGGAGTTCAAGATTTTTTTATATAACACTAAAGAGTACATTGAACATTGATCGGTTAAAAAATAGTTCAATCTTAAGTTAGTTCCCAAAAGGCACAGTCAGAACAAGGTATTAATGGGGATTAACGATGGCATTGTGGTTCGATATTAGCAAAAGACCGGGTTAAAAATAAAAGTGTAGACCTCAAGGGAAGCAGGAAAGTCCAGGCTGGAAACAGTATAAAGACTGGAATTTAAAAAATATATAACCATATTGATATTCCTCCCTTCCTCCTTCCAAAATGTTATCTTTTTAAAAATTATTATAATTGAATCAAATAAGCCCTGGGAGGAGCAAATTACCCTGGTCTACATTTTCTTGCAGTGCTTTTGGTGACTGTCTATTTAGGTATAAATTCCATGATAGAGAAAGAGTTTCCATGAATAACAGCATGGTTTATTATTACTTTGGGTCCATGTCAGCCATTCTTCTACCAATATCTCAACACTTGCTGGGCCAATGTTCAGTCCTGGGAAAACTCTGAGCAAAGCTTGAGAGATTTGCTTTCCCATATGTTTATTTCATCAGAGAATCTTCCATATTGTGTTGAAACTTTCTGCTTACCAACCTGTCTTCTCTATTAGATTCTAAGCTCTGTGAAGGCAGAAACTATGTTTTGTTTTCAGTTGTACCCCAGTACCTAAACTAGTAGATTCTCAATAAATACTTGTTGAATGAATGAGTTAATATTGAGTGTTTTACTACCATCAGCATCATTACAGCAATCAGCACCACTATCACCACCACCACCATTATCACTATTATCATCATCACCTTTACCATCATCTCCACCATAACACCCACTAATACCACCATCAAGCCATATTGGGTACCTAATCCTCTTTAAGAGCTCTTTATCCAGGGGCCCAATGCCTCTGGCTATTTAGATTTACATCTTTCTTCATGTATTTCCTTATTTCAAAATTCACCTGTCTCTGGACCCCATTCCCTTGGGTCCTTTTTTTCTTGGAAGTAGCTACTTGATTTGATATAGTAATTGTGTTATTGGTACTAATGCGTTGGTAATGGCCCTCTAAGGTAATATGATCTGAGAGTAAGGACAATATCTAGTTCCAGCTAATCCACTTATTTGCTGTGTGACCTTGAGTGACATCATTTCCAAGGACCTTTGCTGCTTCACCTGAAAGACCCCTGGTGAGGCATCCAGATCTCATGCACTGGTTCTCTGTGCATTTCAACATAGATCTTCTATTGATAAAGTCCCAACTCAAAGGAGCAAATCTGCACAGAGGTGAGGTTAGGGGTTTTGCAGTGAATAAGCAAGTGGTGTCTGCTTAGTAAGCAAATAAGCTTATATTATAAGCAACAGTGGCCATTGAGCAGCAGTGCACCTCCCTAGAGAACTTCTCTGCCCACAGTTGCTGCCAGATCCAATCAGTCATGGGGGAAGAAACAGACACAGACAGGTAACCACTCAGCAGTAACGAATGCCAGGTGATTGTCACTGTCTCCCCCTTTCCCCAAGACCATGTTGTACTTGTCACAACATGGCATCACACAACTGTTTTGATAGCCTGACTGAGGCTCAGAGTCCATGTCTAGTTTTTTTGCAGTCATCCAGGGCCAACAGTGGAAAGCTTTATTAATGCCCCGTGAGCAAAATACCTTTTCAGGTGGCACAAAGCATCTTTCTAAAATTTTCTTGGCACATTTCCTGGCAACTGTCCTGGTGGGTACTGTCACATCAGGTATGAGGTGGAAAGAAAACAGGACTCAAGCAATGTAATTTAAAGGAGAGAAAGTATAAATTTGGATAAGTTTCTTCCTTTTTATAATTTTCTCTTTTGAAAAATTTCCTCTCTTACATCAATCTGCAGTGTAGTTTTGGTAAATTGCACTGCTCAATATTTAGAAAAGTTAAATAAAAGGTAGCTTACATAAGGTGATAACATCTCAGGCCCAATCCCCAGACAATGAAATTACAGGATTTTTAGAGGTTCTTCTGGGAGAATACAATAGCCCAAAGCTGTCCAGATTGTCAAAAACTTTTCCCATTTTCACATCAAAGTGAAGTAACAGCAACATAAAATAAGAACTAATAAGATACTAAATTTATAAAGGGAAAAGAGAAGAAAGAAGAGCATTATTTTGAAAAATAAAAGGGTATTCTCACTGCTACTGGAATAACAAATGCAGTTTGAGTACAGGGACAAAATTTCATTTTGAAGATGAAGTGAGGCCTGGGGAGGCTGAGTGACTTGCCCTGGGTCACATTGTAAGTTATGACTGAGTCAGAACCGAGAGGACTGATCTGGCAAGGACCAGGGCCTTCCCATACGATGCTGCCTCCACTTTCTCTTCAGTTGAGCAATGAAAACTAGCAGGTTTTGAATGAGGAAAGAAGAGAGGGTTATGCCCATTGCATAGGCAGGGAAACTGAGCCACAGACGGGTTTACTACTGTGGTCCTCTCTGGGGCGATTTTGATCCCCAGGGGACATTTGGCAATATCTGAAGACATTCTTGATTGTCACTACTAGTGGGGGGAAGATGCTACTGGCATCTCTTGGGTGAAAGCCAGCGATGCTGCTAAACACCCCCTTGTGCACAGGATAGCTTCCACAATAAAAAAAAAATCGCCCAAGGTCATAGACGCTGGACAAAAGCGATTTTTATCTGGGGATTATGCACTTAAAAATCCATATTTATGTATATGTTACTATTGTTATCAATAGACAGTTTGTACAACCTGAGTTACTCTCTATGCTCACTTAGCATCGTGCACCCACCTACTCCCTGCAAATTTCCTTGCCAACCTTCAGTGCTAGACTTTGCCGTGACCACAGTAAGCCAGTTTGTCTTTGGGCTTCAAATTGGCTCTTGCCTCTTGTCCCCACTCGACCCTTTCCAGGTGCCCAGCCAGGGCCAGACTGCTCATCCTCACTCCTTTCTGGCAACAATTGACCCCAGGAGATTTCTACCTCCCATTAATGTCATCTCCGCATGAATTGAAATCAGTGTGTTACCCTTCCCAGAAAATGTATGCGTCACGATGTATCTCTGTTTCAGTACTTGTATCCCGTGAAAGGACTTTCCAGCCTCAGTGACCAGGCTGGGGAGATGTTTGAGAAGAACTCCCTAAACAATTTGTAATGGCCTCTGTTCTTCCAGTGGACTGGGCCAGCCCCCTGAAAGCGTACACAGACCCATCTGCCTCGGAATCAGGGTTCTGGCGAGACTCGCAACTTTGCAACGTTTTCTGGGCTCTCTAAATACATCTTCTCATATTTCGAGGCAAATCTTTAATTGAGAATTTGAGTGGTTTTTTTGTTTGCTTTGCTTTGTTTTGTTTTCTTTCCTTTCAATCTTTGCTTAACTTTGCTCAGCAATTTCATGGTAGACTTCTGAGATTTGGGAACAGAGAGGAATTGCCTAAATGATCAGAAAACTGTTGATTTTTTTTTGAAAGTGTCATTTTTTAATTGATTTTTGGAAGCTCAATATTTTAGTTTCTAAAGTCATTATAAGTGAATAGATTTCGTAAACACTCTTTTAAGGATTAAAGGAGATAATAATTGTGAAAGGGTTTTGAAAACTATCAAACATGTATTTTGTATGTGTTAACCATGGCGGTGGTAAAAATAGATATATTGTCCTGAAACGGCCCAGGGTGGGAACTCTGCCCCCTAACACCCAAGGGCTCTCCCTCCAAAAATCAAACCAAATCAAACACCTCCCCAAATAGATTCTGTCTACTTCTAATTCTTGTAAGCGGGTTATAGATATTCAAAATTAGAACTTCATAGGCTTTTTTTATTAATAAAATTTCAAGGCAATTTACATTAGGATTAGCTGTTAAATTCAAGATTTAACAGTTTCCGCTTGGCCAAATGCACTATAGAAAGTATTGGCTTAGCTGTTTTATGTTGGCTTTCCTGTTGCATTAGCTTGTGTTAGGCTGTGATTTCTAGATTAGGAAAATACACACAATGTGTGAGTAAGCTTACCACATTGATGAGCATGCCATTTTAGAATGCATAAGAAGGAATTAATTTATACTCAACCACTCCTAGCTATCATTTCCTGTCTCATTGTAAACCTGTCATGGTGACTTCAGAGGAGAAGAAAAAGGGGAATCTTGTCTGTGAAACAGGAAAAATAGAGATTGACTGCAAGTCTAATGCATGTTGTTGTAAATAGCTGCCATAAAGAAATTCCTCAATTCTTTATAATTCGTTGTCTTTTCATT
Source organism: Hipposideros armiger (assembly GCF_001890085.2). NCBI lineage: Eukaryota > Metazoa > Chordata > Mammalia > Chiroptera > Hipposideridae > Hipposideros > Hipposideros armiger. Next base: position 645,959 of record NW_017731957.1, read on the forward strand.
ATGCAATGTAAATTAACAACAGAAAACAAAACTGCCTATAAATGTTAGTTTCTATCTCCTCTTTTTAAGCTCCACTATTTCATAAATTCACTTGTAATTTAGTTATTAATAAAGTGAAAACAATCCTTCTAAACAACTAACTAGAAATTATGTTTCATATCATCCTCAGTCTAATGTTGATTGATTGGACAATATTGATTTTATTTAGCTCAAATCAAACTCAAAGAAAAAATTCTTCAAAGAGAGAATTTTTAAAGAAAACTTAAGGAAATTGGAAATATAAGGATTTGGTTTTTGCTCAGTCTTTGATGGAATGAAATAGCACCTAACTTAATGCATCTTCAGGAATATCTGCTCATGAACCAGCTTTGATATGCTTGTATGCACCAAGGGCAGGCTCTATGTGCTATGTATATCAGTACAGGCCAGGACTGCACGGGACCTGGGCATCACCTTAAATTCACCTCCTACAGCTGACCCCTAATCTTCTCACTCATGGAAATTCTGTCTCTTCTCACAGGAAGTTATTCCATTGCAGGATCTCTGTATTCTCTAAGATGTTTCAGGATTTCCTACAAAGAGCAGCATGGAAGGTAGAAAATGTCTAGATTTGGAGTCAGCAGATCTGGGTTCTAGGGGAAGCTTTGTCACTGACAACCTGTCATCATACCATTTCCTAACTTGTAAAATGGCATGAGTAATACCCACCCTGCTTATCTCATGCGATTAGTGTGAAGAATCAAAATCCATTTCATAAACTATAAAGCCCTATGGTGAGGTATTATTATAATAGAAGCTAGGATTAGATAGAGTCATTTATTTCTTTACTCTTACTGTGGGTGTGAAAATGGAGAAAAGCTGTGTCTTGCGTCTTTTTTTTGGTGCCTCTTGAAGTCTGTTTGTTTGATGATAGTCACTGACACTTTGTCATGGTCACTCCTCAATCCCTAGGCAGGAGATTCTTAAGAATAACTGGTCTACAGTATCATGGCATCTATCAACATTTGTCTGAAGCCAAAGAAACATAGTACTAAGATAAGAATTTTGTTTTGTAGCACATAACAAGTTAAGAGAATTCCAGGCTATTATAAATAAAAGTTAGCTAAGTTTAAGTCACAATTTCAACAGCTCTTAATGAACTAGCATGTGTACTGGGGCAAATGATGTGGACTTGATTTTTGTAATCAGTAGTTGTTGCTTACCATCGCTGAGCCAACTCGGCTGACTTTGATGGGATTCCCTCTGCCTGAAAGGTCCATTTGTGCTCTATCCATCATATACAGGCAGGCGTCCAGGATGCCATCCTCAAACTATTTGGGGAGAAAAAATGAGAAACTTCTTAACGTCCACTGTGCAAGCAAGATGCTCTGACAAAAAATAAAATGAAACCGCAACCTAATGTTTAGAAATGTGTATTTCATATATAGTAAATGCCCCTAATCTTTAGTATGAAATATTAAAGTGGAATAAAGGAAACATCCTCTTTTATTTCTCAGCAAAATGAATAAGAACTTAAAAGCAAGCTAGAAATTTAAACAGAACTGCCAGGGAACTGATATAGTCAGGGATCATGAACTGACTTGAAGTTCTTCAGAAAATTGTACAAGTTAATTTAGAGGATCTCTCCCACACAGCGGTTCCAGTGCCCAAGGCAAAGAAATGAATGATTTACCAAAGTCAGGCCAAAGTCTTCAGACCTCAATCGTTACATGAGTCCTTGTACGTCTGGAAAATAAATGGCTCTTAGGTATATCACAGGGTGTTACATCAGGCCTATGTAACTCGCACCAGAAATAGTAGGACATGTCATGTAGTGAAAGTCTGTCTAAGGTTTTCCCCCTTCTGAGGCAAGGTGGACTCCAGGGTCAGAGAGTGGGCAGGAGAAAGTAGATTACATTGCGAAGGGAACAGCTTAATAGTCAGTTCAATTTCCTTAGAGAGATCTGCTAGCCATTTGCAACACCAGCATTTTCAAAAAAAAAAAAAGGAATAAACACAAAATAGTCATAAAATGGCAAAATGGGAAGATTTCACCTATACTGTACCTCACTATACTGGAGACTTTCCTGAATACAGAAATATTGCAATTATCCACACAAGTACTTATGACAGAAACCACAATCTTATTGACTAATTACCATGTAATTCTTTATTAAGTCCAGTTAGAATACCAACTCTATATGTACCCTAAACTGATGTGATGGATGCAGTAATGGGTAACTGCACTAGTTCTTGGTATGTAAAGAACTCATCACCCTGGTTCTTATTAAGAAGCATATCTCATCTGTGTCTGGGACCTGATAGCAGTGAACTGGAGAGTTGAAAGTCATAGAACTAGGTGTTTCTCTGCATCACTGCAAACTACTGGTTTAGCTGGTTCTATATGCTGAAGGACCCAAATTGATAGACTCCAAGTGATAGTAGAGACAGTGTGGCTGTGTTCAAGGGTGTCTACCAATGGCGTTGTGGCCGAGGAGCCCCGACCATGCTCAGGACCATTTCCCAGTCCTCCTTGCTACCCACCTTGATGACTTTGTCCTTAATAGCTGTTTATATATTGTCACATTAGGAACATAAATAGAATCACACCTAAAGGTTAGGAATCTGGAACCCTAAGCAAGGGTACCAGGCAATAGGCAATGGTCAAGAGTTGTATGTCACTCAGGAAGAGGCAGGCTTATAACCAGGGAGCCAGGCAGGGATTCAAAACAGGGGAAGAGGATATAGGTCATTAGCTTGACAGGATGTCATAAGTGCTGGTGGGCAAGACTGAGCACTGGGCATGTGATTCTCAGGAGTCAGGGTGCAGCAGCGGGGCACAAAGCCAGTTGGACAAGATAAGAGCTAGAGATGACATGGGTCCCACTGTTTAGGCTGGAGCAGGGGTGAGAGGTGAGAGAGTCAAAACAAGGCATCAAGAAGCCAAAGAAATATCACGTGACCTGGTGAGGCAGGTTATGTGATCTCTGCCTGGGTACCAGAACAAAGGTGCATAATTTCAATCTTCTCAGCCAGAACTCTCTGACAAAGGACACATTCACCTCCTCTCATGCTGCGATAAAAAGTTGTTTCTGAATCATAGGACATGCATTCATTTATAGAATTATGGTAAAATATCCATTTGTTCTATTGCTAAAGATATCAAACTGAAATAGTTCAAGTTATTGAATACCTTAAATGAAATATCACTTGCTACTTTATATCCAGACAGTAACTCGAGGTTGCAGCAGACAAAACGTCTCTTGAAAAAAAGCTCAGTGGGCCCTCCTTTGATGAAATGGGAAGACTCTTTTCTAATTAACAGTATCTTATACTAACACTTAAGAAAAGTTATTTCTTTGCAGTATCCTTTACATCATTATCAAAACACCTTTCCTTATAAGGAAAAAAACCCAGTCCATTTCAGGTTGTAGGACAGTGTCTGAGCTAAGGAGATTTCACTGTGCTAAGATGCCAAGCATTTCTTGCCACAATGCCATGTGATCCACAGACTCTCTGATCTCTGTAACATTGTAATAGCGGAAGATATGTGATTTCAGCTCATAAATTATGCAGTTGCCTTTCTAAGTCTCTACTCCTGGCCTCCCTGTCTTGGAGTCTCAGATCCTGAAAAGCAGGAAACTGTGCTTGTCTAATATTGACATATGGCACCCTGCAGTGATACATGTGACAAAAAATATTAAGCAAAAATGTCCTTCACAATGACAAATTTTAAATGGCTCACCTGACCATAGCTCCAGCTTCTACTCCTGATGTTATTGGCGTCTCCATAAAAAATCACCCCGATGTCATTCAGGACATACTCTTCTTTTTCTTTATCATCATCCAGGTACACAGCATCATCTGCATCAGAATTTAAACATAAGAACACTGTCAAACCAGACTGTATTTGTATATTTGAAGTTGGTTTTGGTGCTAAACTGTAATTAAATCAACTAAATGAAAAAAAAGGTATTTTGTCTCACTAAAGATAACTCATTTCCCAATATGTAATTTTAGCAATGGTGGACATAACAGTAGCCAAGATCACTCTGTAAATGATGACATTTGTCAGCAAAATGCTGACAAACTCTGTCTCTTTAAGTTCTAAGCAGCACAATTAAATCCACATGTCTCTTTAAACATTTTAGGATTCTGATGCATCAGTAGTTTCAGAATCAGAATTCTGTGATGCAGATACAAATCTGTAACAAAGATCAAAAATAATTTTCAACCTATTAATGTTAATAGAAAACTAGCTGAATTGCAAATGATTTTAAAAATAAGTCTGGGGAATATTAGAAGACTGTAACATCATCTGTCATGCCTGGTTTGTGACCTATCACTGACAGGAAGAGGGAGGCTGGGGGTTGTCTCCTTTCAATGAAGAATTTATTTTATTTTTTTTATAATTTTTTAATTTTTATTTTTCAATTACAGTTGGTTTCACTATTACTTCATATTAATTTCAGGTGTACAGCATAGTAGTTAGAAATTTATATAATTTATGAAGTGATCCCCTGATAAATCTAATACCCATCTAATAACACCATATGTAGTTGTTACAATATTACTGACTGTATTCCCTGTGCTGTACTTTACATCTCTGTGACTATTCAGTGAACAATTCTTGTGGATGTGTTTGGAAGTATGTGCCAACTAGTCCCTCTGATCAGCTTCCTCCAAGCAAGGACTTTTATTCTGTGACTATAATCTTAGGAAGGCCACGCTCCCCCATCTGCCTACTTAGTAATCAGTTTGGAACTTTTTCCCAGGGCAGGTGTGAAAGCAGCCAAAGCATCTTTAACACAGGCAGGACCATAGGTATAAATTACAATCAGGTACACTTACATGTTTGAAACAGGGTTAATTTTGGTTCTGGCTGGGGACATGGCTCATTACATTTCTCTGGCTCAAGTCATACCTGCCATCCCTATCACTTTTTCAGGGTTCTTTTCTCCTCATTCCCGGATAAGGTTTTATCACTCTCTGGAATAGAAGTATCAACCTTGGCTACACATTAGAATCATCTGGGTAGATTTAAAAATTCCCCATTCTTGGGCTGAACTCTAGATCAGTTAAATTAGAATCTCCAGGGGGTGGGGTGAGATCCGGGCATCAGGTGTTTTAAAAAAATTAATAAATAAATTAGTTAATTAACTTTAAGCTATCCAGTGACTCTGATAAGCAACCAAAGTTGAGAAAAAACTCTCTAGCCCCTTCCTACTCAAAGGCTGGTTGAAAGACCAGCACCATCAGCACCACCTGGAAGCTTGGCCGAAATGTTGAATCTCAGGCCCCAGCTCAGACCTACTAAATCAGAACCTGCATGTTAATAATTTCCCGAGGGGATTTATGGATATATTAAGGTTTACAAAATGCTGCTCAGTCCAACCATCTTGATTCCCATTATTATAGCTTTGACGGAATTTTGGAGATTTCTTGGTCTTGTCTGCTCTCCAATATTTTCTTGTATCTTTCTTTTTCTGTTCTCTGCCTTTTGCCTGGTTTCATTCAACTGTAAATACACACACACACACACACACACACACACACACTTACATATGTACTAATGTCAAATAAACTGCACACATTTATAGTGTACAATTTCACAATCAAAATAATAAACATATCTATCATCCTAAAAGTTTCTTGTGCCTCTTTATAATTCCTCCTTCCTGATCTTCCCATCCTGGTCAGGGATCCATTAATATGATTTTTTTTGTCATTGTAAATTAGCTTGCATTTTATAGAATTTTATGTAAATAGGATCATACAGTATGTACTTTTTTTGGGGTCTGGCTTCTTTCACTCAGGCTAATTATTTCGAGATTCATCCCTGTTGTAGACTGTATCAATAATTCCTTCCTCCTAAAGTCATTTTATCTTTCAAGAAGAATTACATAACAAGTGTGCTACAATCTTCCCTCAGCCCTTGCAACTGCAATCTTTCATGCCTCAAACTTCTGCCCTTGCTGGGTTCTGGAGGCAGAATGCCATGGTTTTACCAGCAATCTATATAGGCCTATGGCCCCTAAATGGAAATGACAGATTCATTTCCAAGTGGATGACACATAAAGAATTGACAACTGAGTTAGAGGTCAATATTTCTGGGTAAAAGCATGAAAGAATACTTTTATTAAAAAAATGTGAGAGTATATGTGAAAGGGCATTGACCATTTGCATGCACATGGCCATCTACCAGATGCTATCAAATGTCCCCAAAAAGAAAGACCACCTTTGTTTTTATCCTTTTATAATAGTATTTTAACTGTTGTAACTATTGTAATAATCAACATCTTAGCCAATTTTTAAAATTATTTTCTACACTTTACTTATTTATTTATTTAATTTGACATTCAATATTATTTTATATTAATTTCAGCATAGTGGTTAGACATTTATATAATTTAAGAAGTCATCCCCCTGACTAGTCTAGTATGTCAATTGGGTTTTAAATGCCTGTTGTTGAGACACAGATCTCCTCTTAAGACCACTGAGGCCTAGACATGCCAGTTATAAATGTCTTTTAACATGTTTTTCTTATAATATGAAATGCTCATGGACTTGTCCTATAATATATTAGATATTATTATAGATATTAGATTGGATTATAGGGTTATTATGATTTAAACAATTAGTATAAAAAGATTAATGAGTCAAATAGATAGCTTAGAAGCAGATGTTACAATATGCTTATATCTATGTGTGAAATTAACATATAATAAAGAAAGTTTTGTAAATCAGAGGAGATGACTGGAGTGTTCATTAAATTCAGCTGAGAAAATTGGTTGTTTGGGAAAACAAATTTTCTGTATATCACAATAAACCAAAAATTTATTTAAAATTTAAATTTAAAAATGGAAAGCATAAGAAATCTGGAATAAAATAAAGGTGAATATTTGGTCTCTAGATAAGAAAGTTTTATCTAAACAAAAATAATAAAAAATCAAAAAGAAAATGATTAATGCATTTTATTTAATATGCATCTAAAACTTCATTTTCAAATACATATAATAAAAGTATATAACAAACTAGGGAAACATTGCAGCAACAGAAAATGTTAGTAAACGTCCCTTATATGTAAAGAATTCCAATAAGTTGATAAATGTGCTGATTGAGAAAGATGAGAATACAAAAATCACTTTAAAAAATCATAAAGCATATTGGAGAAAGTCAGCAAAGGGCAAACCATTTCGCAGAAGAGGAAATGTGAACATACATAAATAAAAACAATTTTAACTAAATTGTTTCCAAGAACTGCAAAGGCTTAAAAGTCATTCTGACTTGGGGAAGAGCCAGAAGTTGCATGGTGCCACATTGGGTGAATAAGGTGGATGAGGACCCACCACAATGTTTTTATTTGACAGAAATTGCCGTACCAGAAGTGATGTGTGACATGGAATCTTTCCATTGCAATCACAAAACTCGTTGAACGCTCCTGCCCAGTGCCATCTGATGAAAAGGCAGGAATTTTACATACAGAAAGCAGCACTTCGAAAGTTAGTAACAGTGTGTGACAAGATTCAACTGGTTTGGTGCAATCAGATGGGTGTGAGCTATGGTTGAGAGAAGGTGTGTTTTAAAGTGTGTCATAAATCATCCACCATCATGACAATGCACCGTGTCACACATCGCTTCTGGTACAGCAATTTCTGTCAAATAAAAATATTACGGTGCGTCTCATCCACCTTATTCACCAGACCTGGTACCGTGAGACTTCTGGCTCTTTCCCAAAGTAAAAATGATTCAGGACATCAAGGCAGCCAAGACAGTGCAGGTAAAGACACTCACGAAAGAGGACTTCCAGAACTGCTTCAGAAAGTGACAAGAATGATGGGATAAGTGTGTTTGAAATGAGGGGGATTAATGGCAATGCGTCTTTTATTGTAATACATTTTCTTTTTATTTAAACATTCACCATATTGTTTGATCACACCTCGTACAACCAAAATTACTCTACCCAGCAAGGCTATCATTTAGAATTAGGACAGATAAATAGTTTCCCAGATAAAAAAAAGCTAAAGGAGTTTATCACCACCAAACCATTATTACAAGAAATGTTAAAGAGATTTCTTTAAGAAGAAGAAGAAGAAGAGGGAGGATAAGGAGGAGGAGGAGGAAGAGGAGGAGAAGGAGGAGGAGAGGAGGAGGAAGAGAAGGAGGAGGAGAAGGAAGAGGAGGAGGAGGGAGAGGAGGAAGAGGAGGAAGAGGAGGAGAACAAAGTAGTCAAAAATATGAATAATGAAACAGCAATAACTGAATATCTGTCAACAATTACTTTAAAAGGATTAAATGCTACAATCAAAAGATATAGGGTGGCTGAATGGAAAGAAAACAAGACCATTACATATGGTGCACATAAGAGACTCACTTTGGATCAAAAGACACACACAGACTGAAAGTAAAGGGATGGAAAAAATATTTCATGCAAATGGAAATAAAAAAAAGTTGGAGTAGCAATACTTATACTGGACAAAATAGACTTTAAAAGAAAGACTGTAACAAGAGAAAATGTTAGGACCAAGCAATTCCGTTTGTGCATATTTATCCCAAGAAACCTAAAACACTAATTGGAAAAGGTATATGCATCTCTATGTTCACTGCAGTAGTCTTTACAATAACCATGGTATGGAAGCAATCTGAGTATGGCTCGATAGACAAATGGAAAGAGAAGCGATATATATATATACAGTGGAATAGTACTCAGCCATAAAAAGAGTGATGTCTTGGGGTGGCTGGTTGGCTCAGGTGGTTAGAGCGCAGGCTCATAGCACCAGGGCTGCCAGTTCAATTCCCATATGGGCCAGTGAGCTGTGCCCTCCACAATTAGATTGAAAGACAATGGCTTGACTTGGAGCTGAGCTGCCAGTGGGTGGCTGGTTGGCTCAGTTGGTTAGAATGTGGTGCTCATAACACCAAGGTTGCTGTCTTGATTCCCAGATGGGTCAGTGAGTTGTGCCCTCCACAACTAGATTGAAGACAACGGCTTGGCTTGGAGCTCAGCTGTGCCTTCCACAACTAGATTGAAAACAATGACTTGACTTGGAGCTGATCGGTCCTGGAAAAAACACACTGTTCCCCAATAAAGTTAAAGAAAAAAAAAGAGTGAAGCCTTACCATTTGCAACAACATAGATGGACATAGAGGGTATTATGCTAAGTGAAATACATCAGTCAGATAAAGACAAATACCATATTAGTATATGTGGAATGTGAAAAATGAAGTAAATGAACAAAACAGAAACAAACTCACAGATACAAAGAACACACTGATGGTTGCCAGGTTGGTGGAGGGGAGGGGTTTGGGGAAATGGGTGAAAAAGGGAAAGAGATTAAGATGTGCAAATTGCCAGTTATAAAAACAGTCACGGGAATGTAAAGTACAGTATAGGGAATGTAATCAATAATATTGTAATAACTATGTATGGTTTCAGCTGGCTACTAGACTTGTTTGGTGATTACTTCATAAAGTAAATAAATGCCTAATCATAATGTTGTACATTTGAAACTAACAATATTGTATGTCAACTGCAATTTATAAATATATTTAAAAAACCAAACTGAAAAGTATCATAGTGTACGTATCAATCATGATAAATGAAAAAAAGACCTACACCCAGATATAGTTTAAATGCCAAAACTTCAAAGAAAAAGTGAAAACTTTAAATAAAGCCAAGTTAAAAAATATTATCTTTAAAAGAATGAAAATAGATTGAAAAATATTTTCATAGATAAAACTTTCTTTTTTGATAGCAGATTTTTTATAGGTATTATTGGATGCTAAAAGGCAAACAAGTGATATCATAGACATCCAAACGGATATGTTATTTTGCATCCAGAATTCTATTTCCAGCAAAACTGTCATTCAAATGAAAGTCAACCAAAAGACATTTTTGGACATGTAAGAACTCAGAAATTAAATTACTTGCACATCTTCTCTATAAAAGTTATTCAGAGATTAACTGAAAGAGAAATATTCAAATACAAAGGCATCATAAATACCAATAAAAAAGTATGAAGAAATGATGTAAAACATTATTAACAACATAAAACTAAAATTCCAGATGATTTCAACACAGAAAGAGGTAGAGGTTGAGTGGAAAAGGTAAGTAAATGTTTGCAAAGGTTCCTGTCATATCCTAAGGAAGATCACATATATTAAGTATTCCTAGGCATTGACAGAAAAAAAAATTAAATATGTGATTTAAAATTTAAAAATTTCCTTAAACACATGAAGATATTCTTACATTTGCTCAAACAAAAGGGGGAACATTAGAGCTACAACTGAAATACTATTTCTCATTTTCTAAGTAGGCAAAAATGCAAGAATTTGACAGCACGCTCTAATGGAACCCTGTGTAGGAAAAAAGATAACCTTTAATATGGCTTGCCAGTAACTCAAAATGTTATACACCAGTGGAAGGAAATTGGCAATATCTAGCAAAATTGCATTGCTTCTGTACTTTGGCTTAGAAAAATTACTTCTAGAGATCTGTCCCAAACACATAAAATGCCATACACACAAGGCTATTTTCTACAGCACTATTTGTAATAGCAAAATACTGGAAACAACCCAAACTTCTGTCAAAGGCAGCTGGTTGAATGAAGTATGGTTATCCATATAATGGAGTAGTATGCAGCTGTAGAAAGGCATGGGAAGGTCTCTGTATACTGCTATGTAAGGATATTCAATCTGTTGTGAGATTAAAAAAGAAAGGTACACAAAAAATATATATAATTTATTACCTTTCATCTAAGAAAGAAGGGGGGTAAATAGGTAGTTAGGTATATATTTATATACACACATATGTGTTTATATTTTAAAATGTAAAGATAAGCCAAAAATTAACAAAGTTATTATTTTAGGGGTAGGGAATGTTGAAAGTTAGACTTTCTGTCTGAAGTATCTTTGTTTTGTAAATTTGACTTTGGAGTCATGTAAATGTTTTGGAAAGTTATAAAACAAAACTACATAAAAATGAAAGTCAAAGCAATTTCTAAATAAATGAAACAAATGAACATGACTGTATAATAGGTTGGTGCCTTAACCACAGAGAATTACTTCAAGTTACTTTAAAATAGGGCAATTTCACTCTACAAGTACATTCCCAGTAGAATATAACATAAGGACATGAAAAATTGCAAAATAGACAAACAAAATGAAAAAGGTAAACTGTTTAATAACCATATTATTAGTAGTAATATTGATATTGCTATTTTGAAACTAATATAACATAAGCAATCATGCTAATGACATTAGAAAACAAGATTTGCAGTATAAGAGAAGTGCAAACAAAATCAAAGAAATGAACATTTAAGCCTTGTATTCTAACTTTAAGGCATTTGTTACATAATATTCCTTTGCAAATCATTCTAGGTTTAATATTACTTTTCCTCAAATTTTTCTTTTTATTCAAAATAAAAGCAGGGGAAAGGCATGCTTTCATTTTTTTTAATGAGTTGCATACATGATCTGATACTTAGCCCTGCAGCTCCAGATTAATAGCTAGACTGATTTTAATAAGAATGGAAGCATTAAAGGGTTTTACTACAACATGAAACTTTTCTTTGCGATCCCTGTTAAGTGGCTCTAAGATTGATTCTTCTCCTTGGAGAACCTCACTCATGAGGTTCACGTGATTGCTGACCCTCTGTAGCTGCCACTCATTTCTGCAAATTATCTGTGTGCTTGCGTGTCTTCTCTCAATCTTATACGTGCGCTCTTTTCTTTTTCTCTTCCTGACTCAAGAGAAAGAAAAACTTATGTAATAAATACATAAACTTAATAAATAAAACATTAAATAATTGCTTAAAGGGTGTAATTTATTCCCTTACAGCATACATATGAGGATAAGTTAAAATATCTGTTGTCTGAAAATGCTGCCTGAAGACTATTGTGTAAATGTAGGTATTTTGTAAAATAATCTTGAAACTGTAAATTGATATGTGTTTCATCAGATTGTATCAGACTTACTTTGTTTTGTTTTTCCTTTTTTGTTTGTTTTTTCATTTGAAAACGACTTGAGCATGAATTAATTCCATGATTATCACATTCTGCCATTAAGGGATGTTATATATGTTAGGACAGTAATACTGCAGAAATCTTAATGAGTAAGAACTTTGGGGTAGGCAGCTTTCTTGTTTCTTTTCTATCCACCCATGTGAGGTATGATATTTGTTTCTGGACTAATAGGTCCTTCAATATTTTTAGCCAGAAATCAGTCTCATAAATCTATTTTTGAGTATACTTTGTGTAAAATAAAAATGGTTAGCTTTGGTAATAACTTTTCCAAGCTGAACTCCCTCTAGCATGATATTTTTCAATGCTTTTATTTACTATGCACTTAGACTACGCACTTTTCCTCAAATATTTTGCAACATTTTTTTTGTTGTTCTTTTGCCATTTTAAAAGGTTGTGTAACTAAGTTGCAAATTTAAAACACCTGTTAGTTTTGTAAATCAACATTTTGGTGTATTTGTCCTGGTATATCATCATCCCATCTATAGCTGGAGCTAGAATCCCATTGCTCTAGCTACCATGAGCTTTTTCACAGTTAACAAAAGAAGAATGTGAAACTCAGTGAATGCAGTTAATAATGCTGTCAAGAAATGAATCTCATTTCACTAAAATTAAACTATGTTTTTCCACTAAAATGATGATGCAAGTTGAGGACACATCACTCTGAAATTGGAAGACTTCACCACTTAAGGCTTGAAAGTGGCTCACTCAGCTGAACTAGATCTAGATTACTACTCTTTACTTAGTTCACCCACTGGGGGGTACAATTATTTTAAGTAGTTGGAGATGGACCTTCTCCCACTGTTCTGGGGGGCTATAACAAGAAAATAAAAAAAGAATACATATGAAGGGAGAGTTTGGTTATCTCCTCCCATATAGTTGTGCTTATGCTCGCATGGCCTACAAATGGCTGTTTGGAGGTTTGCTTAAGATATTTTCCTATTTCTATGAGTCCTTACAATATTGTTAAATGTTTCAATCAGAACATGCTGTAATAATCATACACTTAACCAGCATAATAAAAATAGCAAACAAAAGGACATTAGAAAGAAATAAATGGAAAATATCAGTAATAACTCATGATGCATTTTCTCTTTAAAAATCACATTTTCTATTTTTGTCCATTGAAAAGAACTAGAAAAAACAACCAATGTAGAAATAACAACTGCCACTGAGCCTTGATTATGGTCTCTAAGAACCATTCCTCGATCTCTCCTCTCCCCACTACAAGGTGTATGGGCTCCTTAAAAGAATGCCTCAAAGAAGTCTGTCAGGAAATGGACAAGACTAGACTGAAATATGTTTTCCTACCAGAACACAAGGAAGCCATTAAAGATTCTAGGAGTCATTATAAAGAAATCAGAAACCTACTTGAAGGGGCTCCCACTGGCTAAGTATGGGGCCATTCAAATATCAAAAATAATAGTCACTGCAAAAAATTAGAACAAGCAAAATATTTCAGTAATTATAAATTCATAATGATTTTAAAAAGTTCATTGGTCACCTTTGTAGGGTGGTAGGAATCAACTCATTATTCCGAAAACTTAGAAATAAGGGAAGAGACTTGTTGCTAGACTTTCTTATATAGATACTACCTCAAAGCAACAAAATAATTGATGTAATCAATACAGGAGGAATGGCAGATTAGAATATCACCATTTTGCAATCTCTAATGAAATAATGGATCCAGGCTAAAATTTGTTAAAAGTCTAATGGAGAATTCCATAATCGATAGATGAAACTGATAAAACCTGATCCTATTGATAAATCTAAACATCAAAAAGAGGGACAACTAGATAGTATGCATTAACTGATGAGATGAACACTCTGGGAAGCACATGGCATGATTTATGAAGTATTCTTGCTCTTCTTCCCTCCACCCACTCATAAAAGAAAATGATTCACTTGAAGATGAATCTGATTCAGTCTCTAGATCAGACTGTCTAAGAGGAAATACAGAGGTTACAGAAACATTACATGACACCAGGGAATGGAAGTCAGCAAAACTGAGAATATGTAAAGTTCTACATGACAAATGACTCCGTTTTAGCACCAAGTTTGTGGCAAGAAAAAAAAAGATGAAAAGGATTGTTCTAGAGTAAAAGATTTAAGAGATATATCAGTCAAATTTAATTTATAATCATTGATTCAAACACAGTGTGAAAAGACATTTTTAAGGACTGGTCATTAGATAATATAAAGGAATTCTTATTTATTAATATTTTATTAGCTGCAATAATGGAGTATGTGTGTATCTATACACACATACATTATTTATACATGTATATATGCACACATATTTATGTATATATGTCTATTTTTTAAAGATGCATGTTAAAATGTGTAGGGCTACAATAACATGATAACTGGAATTTGCTTGAAAATACCAGGGCACAAATAATGAGAAAAAGGATAGATAAAGTAAATATGGCTAAATCTTGATAACTTGAATCTGGGAGGTATATAAATAGGTATTCACTGTATTGTTCTTTGTGCTTTTGAGTTTGCTTGAAAATTTTTATAATAAAAACAAACTTTTCTAAAGGGTATAAAAGAAAACTTGAATAAATGAAAACATTCAAAATGTTTCTAATTGGATGTGAATATTCAATATCGTAAAGATATAAATTCAACCAAATTAGTCTGTATAGTTAATGCAAACCCAATCAAAACTCCACTCAGAGTTTTTAGAACTCTGTATTCAGGTTCAAAAGTTTATCTGAAAAGGCAATGTGAAAGAATAGCCAAAAAATAAAATGTTGAAAAAGAAGAAAAAAATGAGGACTTGCCCCATGGTAAATTGAACTTTTGACCACAATTTACCCATTCCAGTATCCATGCCCTTTGCCATGTAACTGGCTGTCCTTTTCTCTAAAGGTGGAATAACCCCCTCTTGACTTTGCGCTGACTTTGGTTAAAGGGGTGTTACTAGAGGTGATGCAAGCAGGGGTTTGAAATGTGCTTGTACAGTTAAGCATGTGCCAGCACCATGAAAAAACATACCCAGCAAAGCCCACTAGTTACAGGAGGATGAGTGACAAATAGAGCAGAGCATCTCCACAACCATGCAGTGACGTGTCGAGCTTCTCCAGGTACTTCCACCTGAAGCAGAGCTGGCCAGTCCAGCTCAGCCCACATGAGCCCAACCCCAGTCAAGCCCCAGATCCATGAGATTAAATGCTTATTGTTGTATGCCAGTAAGGTTTTTTGGTTCTTTCTGATGGAGTATTACTGTGATTATAGCTAACAAAAACAAACCTGTGATTAAAACTGATTTTGGCACAGTAATAGACAAATGCATGGATAGGGCTAGATGTATATTAGGTCTTAGTATATGATACAGGTGGCATTTAAAAATAATAGGTAATGACAGATCTGATCAATAAATTATGTTTTGACAACTGGCTATCCATGTGGGAAAAACTTTCAGTAAGGTCTTTCTCTTACTATATACAAAATTTATTGATAGATTTAAGAGAAGCATGTGTCTATTCCTGCCAATGCTTAACTCACATTGTCCTAGAAATGCACAAGTAGAGAAATTTAACATTCAACAAATATATAAAAAGATGCTCAACTTTACTAATAATTACAGTTTACAGACATACAAACTAAAATAACCATGAAATACCATATTTTGCCTACCATATTGGCAAATTTTAACACAAATGGTAACAACATTTGCCCATGAGGGTATAAAGAAATAGATCCTCTCATGTACGTGGCTGTATTATAAAACACTGCAGCCTTTTAAGGGTAATGTGGCAGTATCTATGCAAATCTAAAATGTGAGTTCATTTTGACCAAACAATATTATTTCCAGGTATCAATTCTACAGAAATACATTTGCATAAAATGTATGTGAAACATTTAATATAGCCTGGCATGCTTTAGTGAAAATAAGAAGCTATCTTAAATATTTATAAATAGAAGACCATATCAATTATGATACAACCATATTAAGCAGTCATTAAAAAGAATATTATGTACTGATATAGAAAACTCTCCAAGACATACTGTACAAGAAAATAAAATATAGAGTAACATGCATAACACAATCCCATTTGTTGTTAATAAAAATCCAAATTCTATAGATGTATATATGGACATTAATATTAAAATTATAGCAAAATATCCAGCATAATATACACAGTTAAAGTCGATTTTCTCTGGAGATGTCTAGGATTGGAGGGTAAAAAGGGAAAGTATACATTTTACCATATATATGAATACATGTATATATATTTTAAAAGGACAATGTATTTAATTAATTGTCAATTAAAAATGAAAACCATTAAAATATATTAAATAGATGGAAATACACCAAAATGTTAACAGTGTCTCTGACTTGTAGGTCTGAGTTCTTTTTATGCTTTCATTATTTTTACTTCTATAATAAGACTTTCATCATCAGAAAAAAAAGTTATTTTTTAAAATGTGGTTGTATTTAAGTGAAATTACCAGTTTAATAAGAGGTTACCAAATTCAACTTTCATGTATTAATTTTTCTTCACGAGCAATATGGTTGTGTTCCTTTGCATTATCAATGTCGTTATTAAATATCATCACCCTTTATCTTTAAGTCTTCCTGTACCCTTTTCTTACCAGCTCAGGCTTGTTTGAGCCTTGTTCCCATAATGGCCTATGGAAGCTGTGGTAACATCCATTCCACTAGATGGAGATTGTGCTGTGATTTAATTGTTAATTGAACAAGCATGTGTTTAGTATTTCCTATGTGTGAGGAACTTTCTGAATGCAGTACAAAAACAAATGAGCTCACTAAAGCTAATGACATCCCTCAGAGGAAAGTATTATATAATCCCCATTTTATAGATGAGGAAACTGAGGAAGAGAGAAGTCAAGTCACTTTCCCGAGGCCATAGTGCTAGTAAGAGGCGAAGCCAAGATTGGAATACTAAGCTGTCTCCCAAGTGGACTGTGGTTCTCCAATCCAGCAGATCAGGCTGCTGTGTCTGAGCTCCCAGCTCAGAGTGCCTGGGAACATGGCAGCATAAACGCCTACTGCAAGAATGAGAGATGGGGATAGATGTCTGGAGCTTGGAGAGTGTGAGAGAAGTCCAAGAAAATGAAGGATTTACTTTTGGGTTTTCGGTTCTTGTTGATGGGAAGTTATAAATTTAGGTGGCCCACTATGAATAGGGAGGAGTCCTGTAGCTCAAACTGAGGCAACCCTTCTCCTTCCAGCAGCTGAAGTAAATCTTCCCTGCAAATGGGAGGACATAATCATGAATCCTCAACACGGCAAGGAAGTCAAATGGGAAGCCTTGATTTTAATTTTAAATTTATTTATGATTTTAAAGGAAGATTGAGGGTGGAAAGCAGAACTTTATTTCCTGCTTTTATTCAGACCTGTCACTTTGTCCAAAGCTTGCATTAAAAAAAAAATTACATCACCATGAAAACTCCAAAAAACTTGTTATGTTTGATAGGCTAACAAAAAAAGGAAAATGTAATCATTTGTCTCTGGAGATTTTTGTTGATGGCTTTCTGGTGTTGTTTTTGACTTTTTAGTTAGTCTTAGAGGTGTAGTGGGGTTTTACTAATCCAGGGGGAAAATCATTCTCCATTTAGTAAAATGGAGGATACTACTACTAAGAAGAACAAACTGACCAATAACAGTGTTCTAGAAAGCCAACAAATTGAACTGTTAGAAGGCAGAGGTGTGTGTGTGTGTGTAAGTGTGGTGATTGGGAGTTATACTTCCCAAATACATGAGAACTGATAGAAGTTAGGTCTAGATAGTTCATGAAGTTTGACTGGCAGCACCATGGACCTACTGACAACTTCTTGATCCTAAGTGACCTCTGACAAATAACCACCAGCAGAAAACTGAAGAGGAAAACAGATTCCACATGACATCTTTGGTGATTGTGGCATGATGCATCCACCTACTTTACTCAGCACTCTGCCACCAGAACAGACCTTCGGTATGCCTTATAAATAACCACCCTTCCAGGGTGACTCACATGAGACAAGTAGTAAACAAGAGTGATCTCATTTATTTTACTGTTCCTCTGGTAGAAATAGTGGGGTGGTTTAAAAAAAGAAAATTGTGGGCTGAAAAATTTTGTGACTCAGTTATAGGGCTGATTTCAGGTAACCTTGGAAATTACCACTTGCCTCCCCACCCAGAGAAAGTCAGAGTTTATAACAAACACATAAAAAGGAATGTTGAGCCTGTTGATTTTAGTATCTGTATAACCTTTTTGGGAAAAGGAGGGCTATTCATCACCACTGGGACTGAAAAATTCCTTTTGCTTATTTCCATGCTATTTAAGAGTTAAAGTAAGTCCTGTTTCCAAAGTCATTGACGTCAAGCCTAGTGAAGTGTACTCAGGGATGAAAGAAAACTATGGTGGTCAGGAATGTTATTATACAAGGTATCTCTGAACAGAGCACATGACAATTTAATTAAATCAGGGTTTGGTTTTGTATCAAATCCTTTAGAAAGAATAATGGTTTGGTCCCTTCAAAAAGACAAAATGTATCACCTTTTTAGTAAAGGGAGGAATTTTGAGTGAGGGGATTACGAATAACTTTTACTTGCCTCCCCTTTATATGAAAGCTGAATATCACTAAGAAAAGACGGAAGACTTATGCTGGGCAGGTGTAATCACTGTTTGGGGGAGTGGCTTCATTTGCAGAGTTAATGTGTTTTCAGATTGGTATCATCGTGTTACGTTTTTCTATCTCAAAGTAAATCAGACGAGGTGGTAAACTCCAGCAGACTGTGTGTGCTTGTAGGCATGTTAGAAAGGACTTCCTGTCCATGGGAGCTGGGAAACACGAGCATATTAAGAAATAGCATTTCTAGAGTCTGTGCTTTTTTTTTTCTGGAAGGTATCAAAGCCACTATCTTCTTAAAATAGCTAAATATAGCCACTCTTAAGGCCTGCCTTTGTACCTATTAACTCTAGAATGGAATGAATCTGTGAAACACAGGCAAGTGATGCCGCAACCTTTGGGTCCATTTATGTTCCTTGCAAACATGTTGCATTACATTACAGCTCAGCTCAGCTGGGGAAGTGTATTTGAGTTGTGCTACTTTGCCAGTTTTGCTGATTCAGGATTTTTAAGGGTACTTAAATATCTTCAGAAGATAGACTATTATGCATAAAGCAATTCTACAGAGAAAAATGTCAGAGATTCTTTACTTAGCATATAGCCTCAAAGAGAGCCTGTGTCTTGTTGGCATTCTTACATTTTTCTTTTTGGTCAAAGAAAACTTTTTTTGATCTTATAGTTATCAACCTGGTTTTATTTTTATTTATTTTTAATGGCAGGACTTTCCAGTGTTGATTAGAATATCATAGAAGCTTCCCGGCTGGCACCTACTTCTTGTTTCTCATATTACACAAGACAGGATGCCAGTGGTTCTGGTTTTAAAAATAAAGGAGCTTATCCTTACTGAATCAGGATATCCAAATGGAAGCCCCAGCTTGTTTCCTAATTTTTTATATGAATGATATTCACTTGATATAAAAAAGATGAATGAGCCTCTGGGCAGAGTGACATATGCTATTTTATTAACTGGGAGGTTGGAATAAATAAGACCTTAAAGTTTTCACATAAGCTTTATTAAAACTTCAAATATATGGTGATGGAAGGAGAACTGACTCTGGGTGGTGAGCACACAATGTGATATATAGATGATGTATGATAGAATTGTACACTTGAAACCTCTGTAATTTTACTAACCATTGTCACCCCAATAAATCTAACAACAACAAAAAAAACTTCATAGATGCAGTGAACTAAAAAGCATTTACTTGGAATTATTATTGGGTTTTCAGAAAAGTCATGACATATTTTTTCTATGTTTTTCATTGCAAAAATGCATCATGACTTTTCCGACAACCCAATACATCAATGTGGCAAACATTCGTTACACATTAAGTATGTACCAGGCACTGCACTAGGTGCTGGGATATAAGGCTGAATGAGGTAAGGGAAATCAGTAATGGGGAAGGTGAGGGAAACAAGTCATCGAAAGAAGAAAGGCCCCATGAAAATGAATGATGCTCAATCAATCAAATACTGCCCGGACAGAGTACCAAACTCAGGTGTGGGACATCTAAATCTTTCAGGACATACTAAGTCTGGTAGTAAGGCTACACTACCAATCTGGAACATTCTGAATTTAAATAAAGAAATACATTCAATAATCCAGAGTTTCTGAGTGGTCAGAAAAACAAGATGAATTCACAATAAATATCTAACTCACTGCTGCTGCCTTTGCACTTCCAGTTCTCTCTCCAACCCCCTGGAGAAGGGCTGCCTCATGGAATGGATCTGAAGCCTTGTTAGTACTATTAAATTGAAAAAAACTAGCCAATAATTCTCCCTGCATCCACCCATGTCCTCACTAGTGTTGTATTGCTATTGATCCCCACTAATGATTTAGTGATTAAGGAGGATAGATTGCCTATGAATACAAAGCAAGCTGAATGGCCCCCAGGAAGACAGCTGAGCATTTTTTTAAATCAATAATTACTGTACATGCCCGTATTTTCCCAGTGTCATAAGACACCTTGGATGTTGTTTCCACATCAAGTGTGCTATTTTCAGCATCTTGCTCACCTTACTCTCTTTTAACAATTTCTGATTTTCTCTTCTGTTATCTTTTCCACTTGGGTAATTGCCAAATTCATCTCTTTTTACCTACTTTCCAATTGTTAGACTGCATCTCTAAGAGTCCCTTGTTATTAATTAGTATATGCAAGCACAAAACCTGGTGATTTCTAGGCTACAGTGGGTGTGGGGCTCATGATACAGATACCCTTTTTGGTTTATGCCTTAGCTTCTAGGATGGGAAAATCACACAGTGAGTGAAATGAGGGGTTGACCTCTTTCTCCCATTTCATAAATATTCTCTGGGAGATGTCAGTGAGTATTGATACAAGAATGTAAAAGTTTTTATCTTAAAAGCTGGCACCACAATTTTTCTGGAAGGACTGGTTTTCAAAAAAGTGTGGAGTCCCCAAAAGCCTGATTGTTAGAGTAGCCCAAGCAACCAAAATATATAAAGGACTCACACAACTCAACAACAAAAAACACAAACAAATCAATTAAAAAATGGGCAGAGGACATGAACAGAAACTTTTCCCAGCAAGACATACAAATGGCCAGATACATGAAAAAATGCTTAACTTCATTAGCTATTAGGGAAATGCAAATCAAAACCATAATGAGATATCACCTCACATCAGTTAAAATGGTTATCATCAACAAGACAAATAATAACAAGTGTTGGAGAGGCTGTGGAGAAAAAGGAACTCTCATACACTGCTGGTGAGAATGTAGATTGGTATAACTGCTATAGAAAATAGTATGGAGGTTCCTCAAAAAATTAAGAATAGCATTACCATATGACCCAGCAGTCCTTCTTCTGGGTATCTATCCAAAAAAATCTGAAAATATTTATCTGTAAAGATATATGTACCCCTATGTTCATTGCAGCATTATTCACAGTGGCCAAGACATGAAAACAACCAAAGTGTCCTTTGATAGATGATTGGATAAAGAAGATGTGGTATATAAACACAACGGAATACTATTCTGCCATAAGAAAAGATGAAATAGTGCCATTTGTGACAACATGGATGGATCTTGAGATTATCATGCTAAACAAAATGTCAGATAGAAAAAGTCAAGAACCATATGATTTTACTCATAGTGGGATTTAAAATTGAAAGCAACAAGACAAAAACTCACAGACACGGACAACAGTTTAGTGGTTACCAGAAGGTAAAGGAGAAAAAGGGGTGGTAAAAGAGGGGGTCAAATATATGGTGATGAAAGGAGAACTGACTCTGGGTGGTAAACACACAATGTGATGTATAGATGATGTATTATAGAATTGTACACTTAGGTACAATTAGGTATGTACACTTGAAACCTATGTAAACCATTGTCACTCCAAAAAATTTAATTACAAAAAAATAGAAAAGCTTGCTGAGCTGCTCTGCATGAGAAAAGAAAGAGAATTTGCTCCTGAGAGAGGATGGGTGCGGAGTTTGGAGAACAAGGAAAAACAGAATGAGTGAGAGAGGAGGCAGTAAGATGGGGAGAGACTGGGATTAGGTTTAGGGAGGAGTCAATGAAATTTTAACAGTAAATATATTCTTCTAATGTTTTGTAATTATTGATTTGTGGTTCTTATGCAAACCAGTGGGTCTCTAAGTGTGGTCCCTGACAGCAGCATCAACATTTTCTGGGAAATGGTTAGAAATGCAAATTCTCAGGCCCTACCCCTCACCTCCTCACCCTGAGGATGCTGCACAGAAATCTGCTTTAGCAAGCCCTCCAGGTAATTCCGATGTGCTCCAAGTTTGAGAACCAGAGTAAATCTCTCCTCTCCTCACTCTCCACACCAAATTGCAGTTAATGTCTAGACATTCACATATGTTTTGTGGGACTGTTTTTGTTGTTTCTGAGGCAGCATAGGTGTCAGCACTGAGAGAAACAGGATTCCTAGAGGTAGAGGTGGCCACAAGGACAAAAATCTCCAAGGAATTTTCAGAAGTGTTCTGAATTTCACAGGTCAGGAATTAGGGGGACTGTGTTCTGGGGAACAGGGAGGATCCACCGACCATGTTTCTGTAATAAGCCCACTTCCCACTTCCTACTCTTATGTCTTCATCTATCAAGCCTTCAATACTCCCTCCTTGCTTCTTGTTCTCCACAGTTTTCTTTGTTTTACACCTCACTGAGGGAAAGAGAATCACAAAATGGCAACAACCTCATTCTCCTTGATTCAGTGGAATCTAGAAAACCTGTGCCTTTTGCCCTTCTCTTTCCTACTTTGCTCTTGTCACAATGGAGGATGAATAATCCCATCTATAAAGCCATTCATCTGTTCCCTGGATACCACCCACTCAAGAATTTCACTTCAGAAGGTAGTGCTCTTCAACCTTGGCTCCAAGAATCAATGGCGGGGCTTTTTAAGAACCTTAAAGCTCCAGACAAATTACCTCAGAATCTCTGGATGGGAGAATGAGGCATCACCAGTTTTTAAAGCTCCTCCTGTGATTCCAATGTGAAGCCAAGGATGTGAACACTACCCTCTCCCTGAGCAGTGAACTCTCTTTTTCCTGGTTTGTCTCTAGCACCATAAAATTATGCCCACTCACTCATGTATTTAAAAACGTCTCCTTTGATCTTCATATCACCATCTCAGTTTCACAGGAAGTCTTCCTGAAGAGAATGGCAATACCTGCTATCTCCACTTCCTCACCTCCCATTACACGGCAGTCCATGCACATCGCTCTGGCTTCTGTCTTTAGTAAAACAATTCTTTCAAGTTCCTTAATTACTTCTGCATTTCCACAGTGTATGCTACTGTATTTCCTTATCCTAGTCAACTCACCAGCAGCATTCCAAAGTGCTAATTGCTGCCTTCTTGAATCAACCAATATATCTGGCGCTGAGACACCATCTTCTTCTGACTTCCTTTCATTCTGCTGGCTACTCATTCTCAGTCTAGGCACTTCTCCTTTGTCCAGACTCTTACTGTTGACGATACAAAGTCCATTTTTTTTCTTCTTTAAAAATCTCCATTAGCTCCTGGTGGTGCCCATTTTTACACCTTTATCTCAGGCATCTCCTTTGATCTCTAGATTCACTTATTCAAGAGCCTACTTGACTGTACTCACATCCTGTGACTACATATTAAATTTTAGTTGACATTCAGTGTTATTAGAGTTCATGGAATTGTAATAGCTATATATGATGTCAGAGGGGTAGTAGATTTGGGGAAGGGGTTATCACTTTGTGGGTTGTGTAAATGTCTAACTATTACATTGCTTTGTATATCTGAAACTAAAAGAAATAAAAAGAACCTACTTGACATTTTCACTTGAATGTCTCACAGATATCACCAAATTAACATTTCTAGATGTGACTCTTAGTTCCATCCCTAAATGTACCTCTCCACTTTCCCCAGTCTTCCTAGCTCTGAAAATGAATGGCACCACCATCAACTCAGCTGGTCAAACCACACACCTAAAGTTGCTTTTGACTCCACCTTCTCCTTTACTTCCCATGTTTAACCCCTCTGCAATTTTTGTTCTAAATCCAAAGTGGATCTCCAATACATCCCTTCCTCATCATCTCCATGTCCACCATCATAGTCCAGTCCACCATTATCTTTGTCCTACATGACAGCCTTCAAACTGATCTCTCTGGTTTTATTCTCACCTTCCTCCAATCAGTGATACCTAGGGGACATTCCTCTGCTCCTTCTCTGTAATGCAGTATCCAGTGCTAGGGCCATGTTATCTATAGATCTAGGTAATTCTTCCTGAGCACCTGGAAGCTGCTCACCATGGATATAACCGAAGACATGGAAGTGATCAGGTAGTCAAAAGTTATTAGACTACCCACTTCCCAAATGGTTCTGCTGTAAAGTGACTATGTCAGGCAACATGATTAACCCTTTTTACTTCTAGAAGAGTGGTCATGTAAGTTGAAATTTACACAGATGATGTAATCCAGAAAACAGCAAACAAACCAAAGTTTGGGTAAATCATATTCTTTAAATATTCTAGGGTACTAGATATATATTTTTCTTTTGTAATGCAAGGAAAGTCAATAAAAAAACTCCTGGTTTATTTATTTTATAAGTATGGATTTTAAAAATTCAATTTTCTTACAATAAGCCACCTCCTATGTACTCCTCCATTTCAGACTCCTTTGCTGACTCCTTCTATATCAGACTCTTAAATGCTGGTGTTGTTTGGGGCTTGATACTGTATCCTCTTTATCTATATTTTCTTCCTAGGTGCAGATAATTCCTACATCTACATCTCTGATTCTCGTCTCCAGATTCATATATCAGGATAACTACTTGTCATTTGTTTGGTATCTAAAGTTATCTCCAATTTAACATTTCAAAATCTAGTTTGTTTCTATACCTTTACTCCCCTCAGTCTTTTCCACTTCTGTAAATAGCATCCCATTCACTCAGTTGCAGAATGCCTTCTATCTGGTTGACAAGATTACTGTAAACAGGAGCGCACCTTTGAACTGCACATGGCCCAGTTAAGTCTCCTGCTACCAACAACCTTGAACATCTTTCACATAGATAAGATTATTGGGTACAAGGTAATACGGGTGGTAGGTGGGAAGTATAGAATTAACTTGGTGCCATCTGCCAACACTACTGAAACATAATTCAAAGAAAAGGTCAGTAGGATCCAGGTTTATGTTATATATGAGTAGAAAACATTGTTCACTTATTATCTCTGTGTAAGTCCAGCTCAACCCTGATTCAGATTCAACTCACAAACAAAGGTCATTCAAAATTAGAAATAATATAAACTAATTTAAGAAGATTTTAGGGAGCAATGCACATGGTGTAAGATGATGTGAGAAGTCTTTTGCATCATGTAAGCTTTTATATGTTTTTATTACTTATTTCTTAAGAGCTAAAAGTGAGCCCTCTCCCACCAATGCTGCTGGAATATTTACATCTGCCTCTGGAACTTAAAATCAGCCCCATGCCAAGTATGGAAGCAGGAGGCAGATATAGAAGGTTAGAGATAGGGATGGGGAGAAAATACTGTGTGTGACTGTGTTTTTAAATTGAATTGATAGGGAAATTCCTGGATTTGACTGAGCTTATTTAAATATATTTAAATATAACTAGATCAAACTTCTGCAGCAGACACAAAGAATACTCAAAATACCAGTAGAGATTAAGTTGTATTATATTTAAATAAAGCTATGTGTTTGCACATCCAGTTATGGCTTATGAAATTTGCATCCATTATGCATATAAACAAATGTGTAGAAGCCTTTAAACATTAAGGCTTTCTGTTCTTGAATTAGGAAGATAGAGAAGTTAGCTCCACTATGGACAGGATCAACATTACTGTTTTTCTGAAGTCAGATTATGGATCCTAATAGTTTTGAAAGTCAAGTTTAATAGCTCATTTTGTTCACAGAGCAATAGCAAACACAGAGGCAATGCTATCAACACATAGCTCAACAATTAACTAATTGTGCAACTTTATGCAATCTTCAATTGCCTGGAATAAATGTATAGCAGCATTAACCTTATATATACAGGTTTTGTCCTCATATACATTGAGGATAAATTTTGCATCTTTTTCTGTCTTTTAATCATGGAAAACTGTGTATGTAGAAAAGGAATATGTCTTCCAGAATAATTCTGCTATCCCTCCAAAAAGAGTAGCATTATAAACATATGAAACATTTTTTTACAAGTAAAATAAATGCCTGCCCTTTACCTTCACACCAAGGATTGAAAAGAATGTACGTGTCGGTTTCCGGGTTTCGGCGGGTGCGGATTATTCCGTAGGGGGTCCAGACCGCGACGTACATGCGGAATTTCCCCACAATGCACTCTGGAGAAGACTGGATGGACAGCCGGACGAACCTGTTCTCTCTCATGACAACCTTGGCGCCCCACTTGCCACTTTGCAACTCTGAAACGATGGGAACAGGGATGTAGGTTCCCTTGTTTTCCTGAGGATAGCGACCTATGGGAAGAAAACAGTACAGTGTTGAGTAGATTTCACAAACCAATTTTGTTTTCACTCTGCCATCTTATAGCTGAAGGTGGAAAATAATTTCATTTCTGCTACCACCTAGCTACATGATGGTAGTCCATTTTCTTAATTTCTTTGAGACTCAGATTTGTCATGTCTAGATAAAAAATATAACAATACTTACAGAGATTTTTATTGGTTGGTTAGCCAGTGAATTCAAGTAAGATGTACAAATGCCGGCCGGCCGAGTGGCTCGATGGTTAAGAACTGGCTTGGGAGGCCAGAGTGCCCCGGTTCGGATCCCACATATGAGGGCCAGTGACCCTGCCCTCTACAGCTAAGATGCTGAACAACAGCTCAACCTGGAGCTGGGCTGCCATGGGTCGCCAGCAACAGCGTAGGCTGCAGCCCCTGCTGCAGTGGGTTGCCATGGGCTACCATATGTAGCCAGCAGCCAGCGTGAGCGGCCAGCAGCCGCAGTGAGCGGCCATCCAGAAGCCGGGGACTGATCTGCCTCGCTCGGGAAGAGCGCAATGATGGCGCCAACTTGGGCCAGTGAAGCAACGTCCTCCACAACTAGACTGAAGAACAGAAACGACAGCAACTTGTCTGTTCCCCTTCCCCCAATTCCCCAATAAAAAAATCTAAAAAAAAAAAGATGTACAAATGCTAATCTGGAGTGCAGAAACAGAAACGGAACTTATAGGGTACTGTGAAGTTATCATTCCCTGAAATTCTGCCCTCTCAAAAGTTAGAATTGCTTTTTTAAGGGCAAAAGGCAAATGTTTTTGTTTATTCTGATTATAATTCTATTATTTGTTATATTACCTATAATAGGATCATATTTTTATAGGTTGTTATATGTAGCCATTTTCATATTCAACCAACACGTGTTTATTGCCAATCTCAATGAGTTAGGCATACATCATGGGCAAGAATTTAGGCTTCAGAGACAATTATCTAGGTCTGAATCTTGGCTCTGCTACTTCTTTAGCCTTGAAACCTCTGGCAAGTTACTTTACAAATCCCTGTTTCCTTCTCTTTTTCTTCATCAATAAATGAGGGTAATAATACTACATAAGAATGACATAAAATAATACAAGTAAGATGCTGTGCACATAATTTTTTATGCATTACAAATTTTTAGCCATTATTTCCAAAGAATATTAAACATCAGGGCATTTCCCGTATTTCCAGGCTCATCATACTTTATGTGTAAGCTATCTCATGGTAAATTTTATTTCTCTTTATTAATGCCATTTTGGACAAAATTCTTATTTCATTTTACCAATGGGCTTATCAAAAATGAAAGTCTTCACAGTATATAGAAAGTCAACCTCACAGCATTTTTTAACTCTTTAAATTGCAGTTTAATTTACAGGATTATCAAATGCATCAATAATTTAAACAGGAGCAAATCTTTTCATTTACAAACTTTTCCAAAATATATTAAACATTTGATTCTTCTTCAAATGAAGAAAACTACATTTCAAACCCAGTTTGCAAGTTATTTTGATTGTAAGCAGAAGAAACTTCAAGAGCAAAACTTATCCATTTGTTTCAATTGTTTTATATGAAACAAATAGAGGATTCTACATGAAAACAAACAAAAATGATGTTTCATTTGGCATCTCCAACTACTGAGGTCTTTATTCTTCAATAGGTGTATTGTTGGAGACACAGCATTCTGAGGAGGTGTTTGCTTAAATTACTGTGGTGTAATCTTGTGAGATGCTTAACCTTAAAGAAAATAATCATTTACACAGTGCAAACCAGGGAGAAAGATTAGATCCCCAGCGCTTTGCTCTGTGTTAGGGGTATCAGTTAATCACCACTCAGCATGAATATCATTATAAATCCAATAAAGTTTTAAAAATGGTTTTCTGTCAAGGTGCAACAGTGTTGAGGTGGTGTTCTTAGGACTACATGGGGCTCAGTCTCCAAGTAGTATGCATAAAATTCCACATGCAAAAGCTGTTTCCTCCAAAGGCACCTCTCTTCCCACATTCCCCATGTATATTCCCCTTGTGCACGTTCAAACTAGGGGATGATTTCCCCTCTTCTCCGGTGGCATCGTTCCTCTCTGGAGCCCCCATTACTGTCGAAGTGTAGACATCAAAGGCAATCTTGCCAGCTAAATGTGACCATAATTCATTTATTACAGTAGCTCCTGACAGCTGTTGCCACTAAATACTAGCTTGGATTCAAAATACACAGTATTAAATATGACATAAGTTTAGTAAAAATAAACTTTCCGAGATAAGTCTATGCGATAATGACAGACTTAGATTCTTTTTAAAAAAAGGATGAAAGGAATTTTAAAATGAATTTCACAAGGATGTTCCTTCAGGAATAGCAAGGAACAAGGAGAATGTATCTGAAGCTATGTGCTTGCTATGTGCTATAAGCCTGAGCATTACCTTTGTACTAACATCCATTTTTGTTGGGAACACTGAAATATCTAAGACAAGTACTAGTTTCTGTTATCACTTTTCAAATTGTGATTTCAAAGACTCATTAAATTTAACCCATCAAATTCATGTTATACAAAACTAAAGTAATAAAAAAGGACAGCCATGTTTATTCATGCTGGCTTTGAACCCACTCATGACCTAATTTAAAGACTCGGGTTTGTTTGAATATTTTTCATTCATACAACAATATTACCTACTATGTACTAGGCATTATTCTAAGTGGTAGGAATACAACAATGAACGAGACAGACTCCTGTGCTCATGGAGCTTATAGTTTATGGAAAAAAGTCAATGCCTGTGCTATCTGTTTACTGCTTTATTTCTTACAACAAACAGTGGGAGCGAAATCATTATCATCATCCTAATTTGACAAATTAGGAAATTAAGACAGGGTTGATCATTACGTAATTTGTTCAAGGTGATGCAACTAGTAAATAGTGGAATTGAGATCTGAACCCAGTCAGTCTAACTTGAGAGCCTGCAAGTTTAACCACTAAGCTCCACAGAAGCTGTATGTGTATAAAACACTTTGGAGCTGGGGAGAATTATGTTCAAATTCTGACTCCACAGTTAACTACTGGTGCAACTTTGAGCAAATTTCATAATTGCCCGAACTTCCATTTTGTTGTATTTTTTTTTGGTTTAGTTTTGGAAATGGAAAGAAAATAGATTTTATAATATAATGAAAGCTTTATGCCTTGTACAGAGTATGGGCTGACTCAGGAGATATTTTATGTTTGTGCTTTAAATAGCTACTGGAAAGTAAAGATAGGAAGGAGAAGAGGCAATTTTACCCCCTCTGGATCTAAATCTGAAGAAAGGTGTTTTTCCCAGGGAAAGCCGGTCACTTTTGTTGAAGGAGCTATTATGGCCAAGGGGAAAGCTGCCTTTGATATTTACTGTGTGAGTGTAGGCAAAGTCTTAGCCTCTTTCAATTAGACCTTTGTTTATTCTGTAAAATGTGGGTAATTGTGGTCATAGTCTGTGATAAGGAGGGCAGTTCAATAAATTGGCAGTTATTATTATTGTTATTTCCCCATTTTCTCTGGCTTTCTGATGCCTCCAGGTGGTCCTTTCTCTGCTCCAGCAGTAGGAAGCCAGGATGGGTTCACTGACAGCCAACAAATCTGTAGAACCCAAATCTACTTTCAAAGGCCATTTCATGCCAGATTCCCTTCAGCTGACTGTTTTCTGTCAGGGGACTTATCTAGGCCATCCTGCCACACACACACACACACACACACACACACACACACACACACACACATGCATACACACACACCCCTCCAAAAGCAATAGTGTTCATTACTAACTGAAAAGGCTTAATAATTCCAGAATTATCATTGAAGAATCACCTGAAAGCTAAACTCCACTCATAATTCTGATTTTCTGGATCATTTATGGTCACCATGATGTCCATTCATTCCTTAGAATAGCAGTTGGTAAACTAGAGTCCATGGAGCAAATGTAGTTTGCCACTTATTTGTGTAAATAAAGATTTACTGGAACACAGTCCAACTCAATCATTTGTGTATTATTGTGTTACAGCAGCAGAGCTGAGAAGCTGTGACAGAGACCATATGGTCTGCGATGCCTAAAATGTTTAGTATCTGGCCCTTACAATAAAACTTCACAACTTCTGCCTTAGAGAATTTTACATTTTATTTATTTAGGGGGTGATTTGTTATAGACACACAGTCTAAGACTTGAGCCTGAGAAGAAAATACCATCTCCTAGTTTTTCCTTCCAAAGAGAAACTTGATATTTAACTAGTAAAAAACATCTGAGCTACTATGAGGTCAACATCTAGTTTCCTTAATCTTAATGTCTTCTGGTTAAATCTTCACAGTCTCAGAGGGTGTTGAAGATGTAGAAAATGGTTCTAAGTTCTTACTGATTTCACTATACATCGCTGAAATGTCCAATTTTGTTACTGTAAAAGTGCAGAGTTGTGAAGGCAATTCACATGGATAGAAATGGGAATAAAGTGACAGGAATAAAGGTTTGTTTCCTGGGCTCCTTACAACAACCCTAGGAGGGAATTTTCACAGTTTGGTAACTGATACTCCATGAGGTTGTCACATGCAGGACATCATGTAACGAGGCAGAGGCAGAGGCAGGGCGTGGACCAAGGTCTCTGCACTGTGAAGGCCATTCTCCGTCCTCTGCATCATGCTGCTTCCATGGAGACAAGGAGGAGGATGCTGGAGGGATTACAAAGATGAAAGAAGCCAAGAGAAGAATAAACTGGGAAAATCTGAAGGGCTGTGAGGCAAGAGGACAGTGAGGGGATTTGCTGTGGTGGGTAGTAGATGTGTAAGACAGAAAGAAGTCTGAGTCCAAGGGCTTAGTAACTGGTGGTGAGAAAGAAAACTTGGCAGAGAGGAGCCTGCAGAGAAGGTCTCAGGGCTACAATGGAGTTGAGTTGGGAAGATTTCTAAAGTGATGCCAGTGACTGAAGGGGGCATAGGTGGGTCAGGCCATGTGGCACCAGACCGGTGTATGGAAGCAAATCAGGAACAGGCAGTGATTACATTCATTCCAAAGGAAGAAAAAAGAACCTAGATTTGCAGGCCGTTTCTTATTCACTGTATGGGAAAGCTGATTATTAATGTGAGACCTGACATGTCAATAGTACCTCAGGGTATTGTTGCCTGCTCTATTACACCATGTTTAATTCTGGATGTAATGATTTCAATGACAGCACTGGGGAAGAATTTTCCATGATTGAGTTGTGAGTAAGGAAGCTGTGACAGAGTAGTATTTCATTTCACTAAATAGCCCTTCTCACCCCCAGGAGGTGGCATGTTTGAAACCACAATCAGGCTACACTCTGGAACACCCATTCATCAGCAGCCAGGACTGCCCATCAGCTATCCTTGGCCAAATCTGGATGTGAAATGCAGCCCTACACAGGTGACAACCACGCACATGTTAACTGAAAGTGTCAAATGCCTGGACAGATGTTTTGTTTTTACTCCCACAAATTGTATAACTTTTGTGTTAAAAATATATGAGCAAGAAAAATAGAAGCGGGAAACATAATATCCCAGAAAGGATTTTTATTTTGTTTTTAATGATGTAGTCTTTGAAATTGGATTACCAAACATGAAAAAATATAATTACCAATTGTGTGCTTTCACACTTATCTAAAATTGGTGCCATCTTCCCAAGTGATCTAGAAATTAACATATGCTCTTTGTTTAAATGCTAGTTTTAATCTGTAAATTATTTTGAGGCCACAGAAATACTATTTGTAAGGCAAAATTTGGCTGGACCCTGTGCCTATATTGGAATGTCCCTGTGCCTTCTTTAATCTCATTCTCTCTTTATACATACATACATGTGTGAATACAGAGAAATGTACCTATCATAATCCCTTCATCCCCCAACCCAGAATCAGGAGGAAGGGGGTAAAAAGATTTAATTACTTTAAGATTTTATTCTTTTCTGATCTTGGCTCAATGGGTGGGAACTTTTTGCATGGTTTCTACATCTTAGTGTCACTTACAAGTTGGAAGAGAAATCAACCTCCAGCTTAGACTCAGTTACATATAACTGTGGGGAAAGTTTGCTCTCAACCATACATTTCAGACTTGAGAACCCAATGCAGACAAAGTCCTACATAGGCAGCACCCCACAGAGGAATGTGTTGCATTAAAAATTAATTTTATAGTCAGCTGATGGCTTTGGAATAATTTTATGCTAAAAACACAAGGTTCTGTGTAGTGATTAGGATCCCCGGTGGTCTAGAAGGCCACCATTAGCATTGAATATGGTCAGTATTGTTGACTATCATTGCTAATAGGATGACTGTCCCTTCACCTCACTTGTATCTAGAACCTGGAAGATTGTACTTAGCATGGAGGAGAAGTAGGTCCCTGTACCTGAAGAATACACTCCTGTCACTCACTGTTTCCCCTGCTGCTCTGAAATGAAGAAGCTTGTATGTCAGGGCACCCCTATTTCTCTCATCTCATGGGCAAGTCGTCTGAAAATCAAATGGCACCTAGGCTATACTTAATAATAGTATCACTTCTGGCTGTGCAAGCCTTAATTAATCACCAGAAAACCCCAAACAAAGCTTTTCCCCCTTATTTACTTAGATATCTATTTTTCTTATTAAACTAAAGATATTGTCTTATTTGTCTTTGTAGCCCAGTAGAATGTCACAATGCCTTGCACTGAGTGGGTGCCCACTAAATGTCAGTGGGACTGAATTGAGCTTTTTGCAGATGTCCTGTCCAGTTCAGAACAGCACAGAGACTTTAGAAGCCCTGGAAAGAGATGGCTGCAGCAAGCCGGTTGGCAATTCCAAGAGCCCTTCCCATGAAATAAAAACTTCAAACTCTAAATTTTTCTTTCAGAAGGTGTTTCCATTCAGATATAAATACTTTTAAGCTGAACTATGCCTCCACCTAATTGCAGACTTTCTTTAATAGTGAATTCTTATAAGACGATTGCCTCTAAGGAACTTATGAATATAGCATGTCTCCAGCTGGTAAAGGTAAATTTCATGATGTGAATTAATTTTTCCATTTGATTCATTTGTTTTTCCCAAGATGCACCTTTTGCACTCAATATAATCAGTCTATTTCCAAATGGGCACCGGAAGTGTTACTGTGGCAGTGTGATACTGCGGCAGAGCTGGAAACACCAATGCAGTAACCTTGTGAAGGGAAGCAAGCTTGCTTTAACAGTGTGACGATGAAACAGTGGTGCAGAGACCAGGGTGGAATAAGTCCCTGAATAACTCCTAGAAACATTAGGTTACCAACTACAAAATCAAAACACCACCACCACCAAAAAGAAACAATCAGCAAGGGCATGGAAATCTTGGATGAATCAACAAAGATGAGAGAAACGCAAATGTTCAAAAGCAAATCATTTCAATAAGGACCTCCAGGAACCTGCTTTTTCTATTCACACCTTATTTTATATAGATAGATATAGATATAGATGTAGATGTAGATAGATATAGATATAGATGATATAGATATAGATATAGATACATAGACAGATGGAAACATGATATATATGTTTCTAAAGGGAGAAAGCTTCCTGGCACTGTTTATTCTGTGGCTCTAGCGAAGTGGGGAAGAAAGGGGAAGCTTCTTGAGAACAGGGACTGAGCTTTGTTTAGCTTTGTAATAGCCTCTGGCTTGCATGACACTTGGAACATAGTAGGTGCTTAATAAATATTTGGTAAATTGAAAATAGATACTCTTTAAAATGTCTTATCTACCTTAATTTTATTTCACTTTTCTTTCAATCCTTCTCAATTATCTTAACATCTTTTTTGGAGTAAGGTGTAATTCAAAATATCTATGAAACCAGCACTGTGCTAGACTCTGAATGTTTCAGAAAAAATTAATAAGGTACCTCTTGATGCTGACCATCAGCATTAAGAAGAGTCTACCTTCTGGGCCGGCCGAGTGGCATGTTGGTTAACAGCTGGCTTGGGATGCCAGAGGGCCCCAGTTCAGATCCCACAAATGAGGGCCAGTGACACTGCCCTCTACAGCTAAGATGCTGAACAACAGCTCAACCTGGAGCTGGGCTGCCATGAATCGCCTGCGACGGTGTACGCTGCAGTCCCTGTAGCCAGCAGCCAGCATGAGCGGCCAGCAGCCGCAGTGAGTGGCTGTTCAGAAGCTGGCGACTGATCTGCCTCACCTGGGAATAGCGCAATGATGGTGCCAACTTGGTCCAGTGAAGCAACGTTTTCCACAACTAGACTGAAGAACAAAAGGACAGCAACTTGTCTGTTCCCTTTCCCCCAACTCCCAGCATTGTTGCCATCCCCCAATTCCCCAATAAAAAATTCTTAAAAAAAAAAAGAAGAGTCCACCTTTGATGGTCAACCAAGGCAATAATCAACACGAGGAGATGACGCTCTGGCTCGGGGTGCAGCATAGAGAGGAAGGAAAGGATAGGAGAGAAAATGCATGGACAACATTGAGATAGGAGAGTTTCTTCATCTGTGAAAAAGGACTCGAGCTCCTTCAGTGAATTTGGCACACATTTTAAATGTGCCTATAGAATGCCAGGCTTTGGCTGGAATTACGAGCTATGAGGAACAAACTGTGGTGGAGGCTTCGGAAACATAAATCATCGCAACTGTTGGGTGTGGTAGAAACCTAGAAACTGTGCCTACAAAAGTCGGAGAGGACCCCTCAGAGAAGTGGCTTTCAGATACAATCTTAAAGGTGGATAATGTGGGGAGGAGTCTTCCCAGCAGAGGGCACAATGAAAGCATAGAGTCTAAGGGAGCATGGAGGTACTCAGGACACCTGTGGCAGGAGAAGCAGCTGACTTGGGCAGGTTAAGAACCAAAGGAACCCTTGACACTGTGCAAAGGCCTTTAAGCTGTCCAGGAGGGGCTGGAAGCCAGGCAAGAGCCACAGAGATGCTTTAAGTGGCCTGATGAGATTTGCACTTACTTCAGAACCCTTTTTGGGGGATCCACAGGAAACCCCATTCCCAGGCTCCTTTACTCTCTGGCTTCTACTTAGGTTTAGTCAATGAAGGACTTTGGAGGCAAGAGGGGGAGTTATCAAGGTGTATCTCCCCTTCTTTCCCTGCTTCTTGAGAGGCTGAGTCACCTCCGTGGCTCCCAGCTCTCACTGAGAGCTGGACAGCCCCTGCCATCTCAGGGATAGTTTCTGGGTGTTGATGAGAATTCCTCCTTCATGTGCCTCCCGTTGCAGGTGTGGGGGCAGTTTTTTTCTGTTGTTAATTCCTGGGTTGCCTCACTGTGTCACTTGTTTGGCTTCTGTAACCAATGGTTTTGAATAAACTTCTGTTCATTATAAAACTAGGGGAATTTTGGGCCGGCCAAGTGGCG
>NW_017731957.1:686050-689311 GCF_001890085.2 Hipposideros armiger
TTTAAGACTTACATTCATTTTGTATCTGGAGAAGTTGGAACTCAAATATCTTAAGTAACCAGCTCTAGGTTACCTAGCTATCAAATTGCAGAACAATGATTTGAACCTCAGTCTGTTTGGCCCAGCAGTTGTGACTGGGGAGGCTAATGAACCCCTCAGTCTATTTTCCATCTGTAAAATGACAATTTTAAAAGCTGAGGATTAAATAGTAATATACTGAAGGTCAAGTCATGAACTGAATATGCATAAATAATCATTATTCTCATTATTATATGTCATCAGTGGTCACAACAGCAAAGAAAACTTACTCAACCTATTTTATTTTTATTTCTGAGCATGACCACATGGGCAGTGAGGAAGGTGGCTGTATGGCTCAGGGATTTATTCAATAGGCACTTATTGAATGCCGTGTAACTGCCAGGCACTGCTCTAGGTACTGAGAATACAGTGATGCCACCACAGATACATTCATGAAGCATACAGTCTGGTGGGGATAAACAGATAATAAACAAATACATATATACTATGTCAATGGAGGTAAGTGCTATGAAAAAAATAAATAAAGCTGCTTAAGGGGACAGAGAGCGATGAGGGTGGATGTGCTAATTAGAAGAGAGTGACCAGAGCAGGACACTCTGGTAAGGTGACATTTGAGCAGCCATGTAAGAGAATTGAAGATATGTGTAAACATTGGGAAAAGAGCATTGTAGTAAGTGGAAAGGTCCTGAGGAAAGCGATACTTGGCATGCTCAAGGAGGTTGATGTGACCTCAAGGAAAAGAGGGAACAGTAGGTGATGGGTTCAAGTAGGGCCATGTAGGCTGTTTGCAGGACTGTAGAATTTGTTCTGATTTAGAAAAGAAGTCACTAGGAAAGAAGCATGCACTGCATTATTAAAACAAAAAATACTGGTTGCTCTGTGAATGCTAGGGGAGCAATCCAGATTGCTATGAAGATCCCTTGACTTCCCATAATATTTCCATTTTGATTTTTTTTAAATTGGGGAATTGGGGAGGGGAACAGTGTTGGAGAATTGGTGAAATGGACCAGCCAAGTTATTGTTTTTCAATCTTAGTTGTGGAGGGCGCCAGTCACCATCTGGCTGCTCGTTGGCAGCTCGTGGCCTCTAAGCTCAAGGTGCTGTGTTCAATCTTATTTGCGGGTGTGCATAGCCACCATTCCCTGCAGAAGTTGAACCAGCAGCCTTGTTGTTAAGAGCGCATGTTCTATCCCCTGAGCCATCCGGGTGGCAGCTCAGCTCAAGGTGCCGAGTTCAGTCTTAGTTGCGGGTGGGCATAGCCCACATGCTCTCACCAGCTGAGCCATCCTGCCACCTTTTGGCAGCTCACCTCGGGCGCAGCATCACTGGCCCTCGTGGGAAGTGAACTGGCGACCCTGTTGCTCAGAGCTCACACTCTTAAGCTAACTCTTAACCAACTGAGCCACTTGGCTGGGCCTCCATTTTGATTATTGATCATGAAAAGCCTCCTAATACAGGATAAATTACAGATGTTAAAATGCTTTTATCCCTGGGAAAGGCAATACATTTGCTTTAATTTGTTACTCTGTAATATGAAAACTTTCCTAACAGCTGTTCTTAACAGCTGGGAGAGAACTGGACATTGGGGATAGGGATACTTGCTCATGCAAGATGGTATAAAAACATGGTCACTTGAAGTACAAAGTTTATCTATGTCACAATTGCTTTTGGGGCAATCTTTAGCCCCTTTCTGCATGAGTTTAAATGAAGCTCTGATGGTCTGTCAATCCACAGAGGTTGAAACCCACTAGGATCTGGAAATGTGGAGGAAAGCGGTAGAATGTTGGTGTCACAATATCTAGTTTATTGCACTTTGATGGATTTCATGATTATAAACCAAACTGCCTACCAGCTCTATGTCCCTCTTCACTCCAACTGTTAAGCAATACTTTTAACTGAAGCAGGATGTTTCCACATTTCTTGGGGTTTTGCCACCCTCAAGCTGGGCTCTGGAAGCCCAAGGCAAGTTTAGAGTGGGGCGGGACACACTTTGGACTGAAAGTAGAGACCACTGACCAGACATGACAGCTAGCAGCTTTGGGGCCCACCTCTTTTATGTTGTCAACCAGCTTCAGGAAGCATGCCATAAGAAATTGTCTCTTACGAGCACTAAATTTCCCCCAGAAAATGGCAATTCTATAGTCAAAGTTCCATTTGTTTGTGTGTTATCCACTTTGTAAGCAGACTGAGGCTTGTGGGTGTTAAAAGAAAGACTCGTTGAGTTAAAATCATGGCAACTGACTTAAGAAACCGTATCATTATCCAAAAGGTTAAGATCAAAAGTTCAGCTGAATATTTTACCCCCCCCAAAAAATGGAGCTCTAATGAAATTTTTACAAAAGAGTCAATTCTTATTAATAATTTAATGGCAACAACCATGAGAATAAGGACAAATCATTGGTAATTCTACCAAAATATTTGCCTGTCTTTGGAATTCAACATATATTAATGCAATATATAACAGCAAGTGTTAAATGAGTTTGCATAGCCAGAGATTAAACCAACTGTTAGTAAAGCAAACATCAACATAGGAATATCCTAAGCATTAGGATGCAATTTATCTGTTTTTAGTCTGCATGTGGATATTGATAATACATGCTCAGTAAACATTCATTTAAACAGATATTAACTAGTGCTTACTATGAGCAAAGTAATAGCACTTTGCCTGGAGATGACAATGGTGAATAGATG
The DNA here is from genome assembly GCF_001890085.2 of Hipposideros armiger. Taxonomy (NCBI): domain Eukaryota; kingdom Metazoa; phylum Chordata; class Mammalia; order Chiroptera; family Hipposideridae; genus Hipposideros; species Hipposideros armiger. The sequence goes on from NW_017731957.1 coordinate 688,781, forward strand.
AGATCTATGTGTTATGCTTCCTGTGCTCAGTGAGTTTATAATCCAACATACAAGTTTAGCCTGTAATTTAAGTCAGAAAGCTACTGCCACATGAATGTAACAGACCAAAAGCAGTGGACTGCTGGTGGAGTCAAGAGCAACTTCTCTACAGGCATAACAAAGATAGAACCTGAATGATGGGCAGAAAGAATGATATGCACATTGCATTTTATTAGTTCATATATATGTTTGTGTGTGGATGTCCACTTGCTTATTATAGATGTTCATAGTTGCTTCATGAGCTGATCACTGTTTACGTTAAAAAACATCATAAAAAGAACTATACTCAAGCCCGGTTTTCATAAATGATATAAATCAACTTCACACGTGTTGTTTGAACACAAGGATGTAAAGGGACCATGTTCTAGGTTGGAGCCGTGGAGCCCTGACTAGGGACACCTAGTGGAAGAAGGTGACTGCTCTATTTGACATCTCCCCAAGGACTTGGGTATATTCCAATCTTCCCTTATTTCCTCCTGTAACTGGTTACCT
>NW_017731957.1:692157-695044 GCF_001890085.2 Hipposideros armiger
AAAAACTGAAGTTCTTTGTACTGTTCGTGTAAGTTTTCTGTAAAGTGGAGTTTGTTTCAAAATTTTAACATAATATTTCAACAATAACAAAAACAGAATACAATTTGTACAATTATTCTGTATATTCTTGTCCTTTTTTTCTTTTCCTTTTTTTTTTACCATCAGTGATGTAGGTCTTTAAGTTTCTTAAGACAAGTAACAATTTATTTTAGCTTTCTTTCTTTGGAACACCAACATCAATTCTTCAAAAGTATGTGCCAAAAGAATACCTTGGTTTCCCTGCACTGGGTTACATCCTATGTCAAACGAAGGGTACCATGTGGCTTTCCCCTCAAGAAGCATCAGCTCTAAGAAAATATAGGACTAATCAGTGAGAAGCAAAAAGTCAATGAGGAGCTCAAACTGTTGCAAAACAATGCAAACAGAATCTAAGGCTGATGAAATCATATGTGGGCAGTTACTCAGTAAATCACTGAAACAGGGATGACTGAGCACCATAAGGCCAGGTTTACTGTGCCATGTAAACCTAGGGGAAATGAGGCAGAGAGCAAAAAGAGATTTCTTTCTACCTTCTGAAGATGATTACCTTATACTTGTGCCTTAAATAAGACTGTGATTTTTTTTCTTGAAATGTTATCTTGATGGTTATAAACACAAATGCTGTCTTTATGAATCATCTTTATTTTTAAAATTTGGCTAACACTACACTCAAGTGTCTTTGACATGTTTAAAGCAATTTGTTTCACAAACATGAAAGTTAGAAAAGATTGAAATGATGGAAATGAAGTAATGGAGACAGTGTGTCATTTTTTATCACTTAGGAATATGTTGCATAAATAAAAAAGTTGTTTGATGGAAAATGCCACCTTAGCTGTCTCCACTACTTCATTTTCATCATTTTAGTCATAGAATAATTATTTTTGTCTCTTTTTGTGAAATTAATAGAATACTAAAGGTTTTTATCTACCTTGTGCACTAATTTTCTGGAAAACTTATAGCATATATGTCAACCTAATTTTGAGATGTTGAACATCAAATGTGGCTTCTCTCTTTGGGAGCCAGTTATGGGGTTGACAGGAAAAGCTATTTTTCCTTTTCCTAGTTAAAAAAGCAGGACTTGAGGAGAGATCCAAATGGAGTAGATAAACACTGTGCCTGTTTCTTTCCATGAAGACATTAAAATTACAACTAAATTATAGGACAGTCAACCTGAAGAACCATCTGAAGTTTAGTTATAGAAGTCCTATAACTAAAAATTTAATGAAGAAGTCATGTCGAGACTGGTAGGAGGAGCGGAGATACGGAACAGGCCCCACACTTGTATGTGGCACTTGAGAGTCAGGAAGAATATGTTGGTTGCGTTGGTTCCAGACCCTCACACAAAGCTCCCCATCCTAGAGTACTGGCGCTGACAAGAGAAGGCCCCACAACATTTGGTGTGAAAAACAGTGAGGATTTCAACCATTCAGGTGGAATGAAAGGCTGTGGGGAAACCCTTAAACAGTCCTTGCACAGACTCACTCGCTTGCAGGCACTTGAGTACCTTGGGCTCCAGCGGAGGGCCAGTGACTTGGGGGGTGGGGATCTTATAGACATACGGGGGCCAGATTGAGGAGTATGGCTTTAGGGGAAGGACTGAAGGACAGTTTGCATTTTCCCAGTGAGAGATCCTTCTTCTGTGTAGCCAGCAGTCAGCACCATCTTGCCTGTGTTGAGCCCACCTCTCACAGGCCTAATCTGAATCTGATTGGCTTGGTGAGGCTCCCCCTGCCCCACCCTTCGACTCACTCACAGCCAGAGGCACTTTCTCCACTAGTAGCCAGTCCCACCTCCATTACACTCTTCCTTGGAAAACTATTGGAGTCCAGCAGTCCCCAGGCAGGTGGCGACTGGCCTCAGTGTGCTCTGAGACTTTTACTGAGTCACTTCAGTCTCAGCACTGGCACCAAACCAGAGTCTATATTAACCTGCTGACCACAATTCTTCCCACTCTAGTGACTTCCTGAGACCCTGTCTCACACAACTTGCATATAGCATGAGGCTTTATCAGTGGATGAACCTTAAGGGAGTTGGTAGCAGAATTCTGGGTGTCCTGGTTCTTGAGGAGTTACTCCAGGCCTGGTACTGGTGACAGATGTCCTTAGTTTGCAATGTGGCCTCCCCCATGCAACTCTAGGTCCAGCACAGGCAGCAAGCATTTACAGAACACTTTGTAGCTACTACCAGGTAGACCCTGGCCAGTCACAGTCAGTGGCTGACCTGGGCCTGCACCAGAACTCCCAAGAGGTCCCAGAACCAACATACTTTGAGGTTGGCTTCAGACCACAGCAGAGCACTGCCCAATTAGCCCCACAAGCGGCACACAAAAAGGGTAGTCTCAATAGGCACCAGAGCCTGTTGGGGCGAATCCTACTCAGTGGGGTAAGCCTCCCACACAGCAGCCCATAAGTTGTGGATATGGCCAAACCCCACAGCCAGTCAGCCTGAAGGCCAATCCCACCTACTGACAAGCCAACAATGAAGGCTCAGCTATAACTGGAGGGCACACACAACTGACACAAGGGACACTATTGAAACACATGGCTAAGGTGACCAAAGAGACTGTGCCACTGGGCCTCACAGGACACCTACTATACAAGGCCACTGGTCAAGACATTGGAGATCTACCCAATACATAGAAACAAACACAGAGAAGTAACCAAGATGAGGAAACAAAGAGATTCATCTAAAGTGAAAGAACAGGAGAAAACTCCAGAAAAAGTACAAAATAAAATGGAGTCAATTGACCTACCAGATAGAGAGTTTAAAACAATGCTCAAGGAACTGAGTGAAAACTTCAGTTTTTATGCTTGCTGCATAAAAAAGGACATAGAAACCAAAACCAAAA
>NW_017731957.1:695164-697622 GCF_001890085.2 Hipposideros armiger
AAATATCTCCACACTGTACCCCATTAAAACAGACATTTAGCAACTCATTCGGAGGGAACTATTCTCATCTAACTGTTAATGGTAACATTCTAGTAAATTCATTTTTGTTAAAATGTTAATACCTGAAAAGACTAGCTGTACTTCCTCTAACCTCCATATTTACTGCTACTACTGCCATAGTTGAATTCATTTATTGCATACAATTTGGAAAAGGGAATGGGTTCCCATTCAGTGGACCCTGTATCCTTCCAAGACCTTTCCAGATTTCAGACCAGGCATCAATCAGGTCAGGAATACGAGGACCAGCTAGTAATTAGCAACGAAATTCCACAGATCCCTCAGTGAGGGAAGAGATTAGGTCTGAGGAGCTTGGTTAAGGGTATCATTATGCCTGTATAAGTCATTGTCATTATGCCTAATGTCAAAATAATACATTTCTGTTGTTTTAGCTACTAAGATTGTGATCATTTGTTATAGCAGCAATAGAAAACTAATCAAACACAAAGCACATTTTTGGCATGTTGTGAAGATTCACTAAACGTCATTTTACGAGTGATGTTATTATTGGCCCTACACTCATACTCATTTGAGCCTCGTCTGGTATGAATTAAGAGAAACTTCAAGGATGAGAAATGTTATGAAGTTCATGGGTCATGGGTCAGGGGTCACCACAGGCATATCATAGAGGCAGAAACAATGGTAAATGAGATAAACCTAAGTTAGATTAGGAAATACCAAAAGGAGGTAAAATAACAATAAACATACCTAGGGCCCATATCTTGATTTCTAAATACTACTTTCTATTTAAAGAAAGCAGAGCTCCTTGGAGAAATAGTTTCCAGAGCTGGGACAGAAAAAATATAAGACAAGCTTAAATCATCTTGAGCCAGATGAGGAAATAAAGGATACTGAAGCCAACTGGAAGAGTTTCCAACTGGCAAAATCTACAACAATTTGAAGATCAAGTTAATTAATGATAGTAACAGATTTCAGTAAGCCATTTAATTAAAGAAGAAATCATGAATTCATACTGATGTCAATTAATCATTCTATCAATAATTTGATGATGAATAAAATAATCTCATATTCTCAAGTACTTTCTTATAAAGCATTTACCAACTACAAAGAGAACAAAGACTAATTCTGCAGTGGAGAAATTCTGAAAGACACCACTGTGTTAGATGTACTTCGCAGAGCCCCTTTCAGGAATGACAGACTTATGCAAAGCTCCTGGAAGTGATGTCAGAATATGGTCTTCCGTGGGTCAGCCTTCTTTAGGAATTGTCTTAGCTGAAGAAAACTGCATCATCCAAGACCACACCTCATTTTAGGAGCAGCTCATATCAAGTGGATAAACAACATGGAGATACAAAGCCTCAGTTCCCCCACCTCATACCAACAAAATTCTGAAGAGCCAGCCCAGCTCCATAGCTCATTATGGGGTTAGCTGCTGTCTTTCTTGGGACTGCATCACAGCTCAAATTCTCCTTCTGCCAGTTCTGCTTTTTTCCACAAGGGTTGATCCCAAGAGCAATCCCAATCAACTTCTTGCATGCTAATTTCAAAGCCTACTTCCTAGGGAATTCAACGGCCGTAGACTGAATGTGTTTATCTTTCTAGATTAATATGTTGAAACCTAACCCCCAATATGATGGTATTTGGAGGTGGGCCTTTGGGATGTGATTAGACCATGAAGGTGGAGCCCGCATGAATGGGATTATTCCCTTACAGAAGAGACCCCAGAGAGATCCCTCACTCCTTCTGCCATGTGAGGACACAGTAAGAATATAGCCATCTATAAAACAGAAAGTAGGCTTTAATCTGGCATCAAATATGTTGACACCTTGATCTCGATCTTGAACTTCACAGCCATTAGAACTGTGAGAAATAAGTGTCTTTTTTTTATCACCTACTAGTCTATGGTATGCTGTTATAGCAGCCCAAATGGACCAAGACACCAACCTATAACACTGCCTTAATCAAGTGATCAAAGTTAACATCATCAGTACTGGAACCTGTACAAAATTATGTGCAGCCAGATGGGATTCACTGAGAAGGACACAACATTCACTTCTGTGATATTACTGCCAAAGAAACATAACCTGATTTTAATCATGAGGAAACATCGGACACACCCAAATTGAGGGGCATTCTGCAAAATTACTACCTTATAATCTTCTAAGGTGTCAAGTAATGCAAATCAAAGAAAGTCTATCAAACTCTTCCAAATCGAAGAGAACTAAAAAGATGAGACTTGACAACAAAGTGCAACATGTGATTCTGGATTGAATCCTCTTGCTATCAAGGATGTTGGAACAATTGGTGAAACTCAAATGGAGTCTGAAGATTAGAAAATCTTAACATGTCAATATTAACTCCCTGATTTTGATAGTTATATAGGAGAATGTCTACAGGAATACTGATAGGAAATATGCCCTAAAGTATTCAGTGATGATGC
>NW_017731957.1:701482-708242 GCF_001890085.2 Hipposideros armiger
GGGGGGGGATCAAAATTATGAATAATAAAATGGCAATAGCTACATATCTATCAACAATTACTTTCAATGTAAATGGATAAATGCTCCAATCAAACAACATAGAAGGGCTGAATGGATAAGAAAACAAAACCCTTACATGTGCTGCTTACAAGAAACTCACTTCAGATAGAAAGACACGCATAGATGAAAAGCAAAGAAATGGAAAAAGATATTTCATGAAAATGGAAATGCAAAAAGAACAAGAAAAAACTAGAGTAGCAATACTTATACCAGAGAAAACAGACTTTGAAACAAAGGCTATATGAAGAGATAGTTAAAGACCCAGTAATTCCATGTTGGGGTATTTATCTGAAAAAACCCAAAATGCTACTTTGAGGGGATGTGTGCATCCATATGTTTGTTGCAGCATTGTTTACAATGGACAAGTTGTGGAGGCAGCCTGAGTGTCTGTCGATGAATGAATGGATAAAGAGTAGGTGGTCCATATATACAATGGAATATTGCTCAGCCATGGAAGAGAATGGGTTCTTGCCATCTGCAGCATCATGGATGTACTTGGAAGGTATTGTGTTGAGTGGAGTATGTCAGACAGTGAAAGATAGATGCAATGCGATTTCACTTATAAATGCAATCTAAGAACAAAATTAACAAACAAAACAGAAACAAACTCATAGATACAGAAAACTTTTTGATGGTTGCCCAATGGGAGGGGGATTCGAGTGGTGGATGAAAAAAGGGGAAGGGATTAAGAAGTACAAATTGGTTGTTACAAAGTAGTTATGGGGATGTAAGGTATAGCATAAGGAATATAGCCAATAATATTGTAATAACTATTGTGTCAGATGAGTACTAGATTTGTTGGAGTGATGTTTGGGGGGCAGGGTGAACAGGGTGTAAAAGGTGAAGGGATTAAAAAGTACAAATTGGTAGTTACAATATAGTCATGGGATGTAAAGTAAAACATAGGGAATATAGGGAATGATATGGTAATACTTATGATTTATAGTGCTAGGTGGGTACTAAACTAGTCAGGGGATCACTTCTTAAATTATATAAATGTCTAACTGCTATGCTGTACACCTGAAATTAATATAAAATAATATTGAATGTCAACTGTAATTGATAAATTTTAAAAGGAGGAGAAAGGGGAAGGGAAATAAGAGGTCCAAATTTCCAGTTATAAAACAAATAAGTCATAGGGTTGTAATGTACAGCATGGGAAATATAGTCAATGAAACTGTAATAAATATGTATGGTGTAAGATGGGTACTAGATTTATCAGGATGATCACTTTTTAAGTTGTATAAATGTCTAATCACTATGTTGTACCTCTAAACTACTATAATATTGTATGTCAACTGTAATTGAAAAATAAAAAATAATATAAAACTGTCAAAAAATAAAATAAAAAACTTTAAAAAAACCCAGGACTTGAAATAGTATTAGTTCTTATGATATAAATTTATATGCAAGGCATGATACTTTTCTTGGAAGAGTTGATAGCATTGTGCTGATTACCACTTTATGAAAAAAAAAAAGAATCTTGCACATGTGTTTCTCCTCAGGTAATACCAGAGTGAAGTGTTGCACACATTTCATTAGCTGTTGGACTGTACAAAATATCAGGCCTCAAAGTGTCTCATTGCATGATGTCTTAGTCTTCTGAGGCTGCTATAACAAAATACCATAGACTGGGTGGCAAAAATAACAGACATTCACTTTTCACAATTCTGGGGGCTGGGAAGTCCAAGACCAAGGTACTGGCAGATGTGGTTCCTGGTGAGATCCATCTTCCTGGCTTGAAGATGGCCACATTTTTGCTGTGTTCTCATATTGTGGGGGAGACAGAGAGCTTTGGTGTCTTTTCCTCTTCTTAAAAGGTTACGAATCCCACCATGGGGCCCCAGCCCAAGGACCTCATCTAAACCTGATTATCTCCTGAAGGCCCCACCTCCAAATATCACTATCTTGGAGGTTAGAGCTTCTCCATATGAACTTGGTGGGGGGTAGGGTGAACAGACACAAACATTCAGTCCATAGCAATGTCTCATCCCTCTTCTCCATCCCTCCTCTCTTCCTAAAGGCCTCAGGTTGTCCTGCCCAGACTATACTTTAATCAAGTTCCTCATACTTAATCTCTCTTCTCAAGGAGGAATTAGTGGAATTGAAATCATGTTTACTGACTCATCCTAATATTCCAGACCTCATGCTGGACCTGAGATCTATAAAGGTATTGGAAGAATACAGAGTCCACTGAATAGGAAATTAAGACAGAAAAAAACCCTCCAAATTTTATGTGATGAATGACATTCAACTATGAGAGTTTACTCATTTAAGATGTTAGGGAATTATTTCCATTAAGAGTAAATATGGAGATGAGAGGAAATATAATTACTCTTATCAGATATTAAAATTTTAGCAAGAATGGGTTTACTAGAATTTTGCCGTTAGCTGTTAGCTGAAACCAGTTCCCTGGAAGGACTTGTCAAAGGCTGTATTAATGAGGTATAGTGTTGAGATGTTTGGTGACCAGGTGCTGCCAAAGAAGGCAGATATAGAGGAAGTCCCAGCATAGGGATTTCTAAGCAGACAATGGGCAGTGCAAAATTCTTGGTACATTTTCTTGTATGCAAAAGGTGGATTATAATTGTAAGTAAATCCTTTTGCTAGACCACTCAGAGAATGTTGTGGACCTGGGTTTCCACACTGCTTGAGTCACACTCATGTGACTTTGGCCCATTTACTTTGAGTTTTTGTCAGTGCCCTCCCTGTCAAGTCCTCATCTTCTCCCAGGTGACCTGATTGAACATCCACGTAATTCAAGGCTGTCACCTTCACCCAGAATGCTGAGAGGTTAGAGTACTGTAGCAATAGCCTGCACAATCCCAAAAGAGATTTGAAGAGAGGCTTAGTTCTTGCATGCTGTAGTGCAAAGGGAGCTGCCTTCTTGCTCAGCCTCTCGTGTTTCTTTGCTCCTGCAGTGAGGAGGTGCAAAGGAACACACACTATGCCTCAGATGGCTCACTGAGGACAGCTTCCACCTCTGGGCCTGTTCACCCATTCCCTGGGACTGGGTCTTCTTTCCTCATTTTGAATGGATGCCTCTCTTGACCTCATCTATATTGGGTGAACTCACTATTCGCAGTCTGCACTTCCAAAGCCAAATCAGTACTACACCCCACCCAATCTAGGGCTGTTGGCTTCTTGTGTCTTTCCTTGCTGGAATGGATTTTCTGTGCCCTGTTTGGACTCTTATCCCATTGTTAACACCATGTAATTATTCCCTTTCCCCCTCTACCTTCCTCTAGCTTTCTAGTAGCTTCCTTTTGTTTCAGCTTTGATTTAGCAATCATATATCCAACATGTGCTAAAGACAGTCCAAGCTTATATCTGTTTTTCTAGCATCCCATCTATTTAGCTCCTCCTTTCCTCTCAAAAGTATTCTGGTTTGGAGGATAAATGACAGGTTTCCCTCACTGTGACCCACCGAGCGTCATCCAGCCCTGGGATGACCTTGTGAGGAAATGTATTTGAACCTTTTACTTGGTGTGGACAGTTTCCAGATCTGTAAAACAAGTGGGTAGCACAGAGTGACAATTCCTTCCAGCCTTAACATTTCTGATTCTGTGATTCTGTGAAACACATCAAGCTTTGGATTGCTTCACCTTTAACAATGAGCAAGCACATACAGTAAAAGTCTATGCTTTCTGGAGCAGCCAGACCTAATTGCTCAGTGGGCAGTAATGCCCAGGCTGTTCTCTTCCTCCTTTAGCTTCCTGTTTCTGCCTTGAATACAAGCTCAGCCCTTAGCATTTTCATTCCACCCACTTTCAGCTCATGGCACCTTATTTTCCTGCATCTGTCCATGCCCGACTCCCCATGCTCTTTATCTTTTTTCTCAAAACTCACACTTAGGATATCTTGTTGCCTTAGGACACTGCTCCTCTTCAGAATGTCAGCTAGTTATTCTGCAAAACCAAGTTGTGCAGATTTATAAATAAGAGTCAGTTGGGCAGTATTATCTATGCTCACAGAGCATTTTCATTTTGTTAGGGGAGGTTCAGATATTATGTATTCATTCAAAGGAGTAACTACAATGAAGGAAGTCAACATACTGTTGCTGGAATACCTTTCATGTCTAGGCTATAGATTTGGCAGATAGTAATCCTATGTTTATCAATATATGATTGGTGAACATAATATGTGAATAAATGGATGAATGAGATTGAAAATCTGTTTTTATTCTAACCCATCTGATTGTCATTCTGCACATTCGTCCCCTAGAAACCTTTATTTTTAAATTATATTTGGTTTCAAAGTAGGAGAATCTGATTACCTTTAGATTAGCAGGAAAGCATGGAGTATAGATATGCCCCATCTCTGCTCTCCCACAGGCACCTTTGGTGAATAAGCAAAGGGTGTGGATATCATTCAAGTTTATCTTTACTCCCATGTGCACAGGGACATACAACATATATTGAGCCCCTGTTAGATTGTTCTTGAAAACTAATGGTGACTTAATTGTATTTCATCATGTGAATGAGATTCTGATTTTTGATAAAAGATAGTTTTTCAGGGCCCATGTTTTAATCTGACACAATGAAATGAATAGATTGTTTAGGAAGCATAATAATTCTCCTGTGCAGAGAAACCAGATGCCACAGCTCATGTCTACATAAGCAGAAAACCTGAACTCTGAATTCTACTACCCCGAAATACAAAAAGTCACAAAGCAAATAATAATTGAAGACTGATTCCATAAGGTGAGCCTATCCCTTATGGACCTGCAAGAATGGGCCTCCCCTGCCACTGCAAGCTCCTCAAAACTCTGGGAGCTTTGAGAGTAATTGGTGCCCAAACCCCCAAAATAGCTGAGAAACTTGATTCAGTTAAGGATATATTTTTTTCATTAGAAACATGTATACCTCAGCAGAACAATAAGCTCTTGAACCTCTAAAAATGCTTTCCTCCCAGGGTAAAAGGCATATGAGTACATTTCCTATTCCTTCTGTGATACTCTCAATTCTTCAAGTTCTATCTCAAGATCTACTTGCCTTGCCCTTCAACTCTAGCCTATGTTCCTCCTGACAGCCTAGAGTAATGCCTGCCTGCCTCTGTCACACATTTCTGATAGAGAATTGTACCAGTTTAGCCCCTGATTATATGCTACATGGTTGTGTTCATTAATTGCTTGTGGAATTATTCTCACTCCAACTATAGTAAGCTCTTTAAGGACAGGGATGGTTTCTTAAATCCCCTATGGCATCTCATGCAGCACTAGACCCAGCAGGGTTTTCTGCATCAGAAATTCACTAAAACCAGATGTGAGATGAGATGCTATAGGGGCACCTAAACAGAAGAGGAAAGGAAGCAGACAGGGAAACTTAAAAAGTCACATCAAGACTACCTAAAGAACTTCCAACAGTGCAGCAAAGGGACCTTCAAAAAGCTGAGCTGGGCTTCAGCCAGAGACAGCACAGTGTATTTAGAACACCCAATCCTAGCTTCCAGGAAGCTGAAGAAACACTTGTTAACAGACACAAAAATTGCTATACCCACCTGCTGAGGGTAACTTCTGTCACTGCCCTAACTAATGGATAAATAACAAAACATTAATTCACAGGACAGTGTGTATGTGTGTACAAGAGAGAGAATGAAAGAGAGAGAGAGAGAGAGAGAGAGAGAGAGAGAGAGAGAGAGAGAGAGAGAAACTGAGAGACAGAGATGGAGACTAGGAGACATTACAAGAAAGGGTAGAAAAGATCAGAAGGGCTGAGATATTGAGAAGAAACAAAAGCTGAAAAGGGTAGCAAAAGAGAGGTGCAGTTACTTACAGCTTATTTTATGGTCCTCTAATACCCGTCTGGCTCTGTATAGTAATGCTTTATAGAGGTTATATTTCCTTAAGGAATCCTATAAGGGTTTAGCTTTCCTATACAGTTGCAATATTTAAAATAAGTCTGGTAATTGGGTCATCTTATTAGCAAGCAACCATCACTAAGGAGTTCCAAGAGCTTTTCACTTAGTCCCTCATCAATCTTTACAGCACACTCGTGGAGTAATGAGAGGGCACAGATTATAAATAATTAGTGCACTTTTATTTTTTTCTTCAGTGGGTTTTAATTCCACTTGGACACTGTCTCTTTTTTCCACAGATTAGAGACTTGAGAACAAGGTATAACAGTGGGCACATTAGTTTTCATTAAATGCTTTCCGCCCCACCTTTTCCACCCCTTATTTCATACACTACAAGAACTTCTTAGAATTTATGTGGAAAAAGGCAGGGAATGCCTATGCTGTGTAATCCCTGAGTTGAGTTCATGAGTGTCTAGTAGAGTACAGTTTCAATCATTTGGATGCTAATTAGCCAAGTCTATGAATTCTCAAAGTGAGAGGGGTCAATGTAAGACACAAGCATGAAGATACAAACAGAGAGGAACAAAGGTGAAGGCAAAGTGGCGGGAGAAAAAGAAGAGGCGGGGAAAGAGGGGGGAAGTCAGGCAGCGATGTGGGCGTTCTCACTGCAACATCCACGGCCCCTTCCCGGGGCTCCACGCAGTGCTCCTGATGTTATGAAACACGCTGGCAACTCTATTACCCTCAAGACACTGAGCTTCATTTAGAAACTCCAGTTCTGAAGGCTGGGATGTGGGTCACGGGGCAGGGCCCAGGGAGCACCCGGTATGTCTCTGGCACTAGAATATAGAGGGCTATCCCTCCTCCACTGAGACTAAACAGCCTCTATCATTTTAGCTAGAAC
>NW_017731957.1:710347-711581 GCF_001890085.2 Hipposideros armiger
GCTAGAAAAGATTTTTTTTTAACTTTGTGCCTCCTCAGAGCTTTTAATATACTAATGTGTACTGGGACTCTCTGAGAAGAGGCACGGAGCACAGCATGACCCAAATGTATTTGTCCACAGAACATTTTTTTAAGGGGCATATCACATAATAGATGTTCACAGATGACACACTGGGAAACAATGTCCTAGTTTCTTAGTTGCCATTATTAGTCATTTCACAGAGGAACTTAAAAATGAACACACCGATCATCGTGATGCCAAAACACACAGAAGCAAAAATTTGAAATAACAAATAAACGTTGCTTCAAAATTATGAAATAGGTAGCCTATTTTCATCAAAACACAGCATAATACACTAGAAAGAGCATAGGCTAAGAAATATCTCTTCACGTCTTACCAGCTGTGTGATTTGGGGCAAGAAATTTCTCAGTAGAGAAAATGTGCTATGTGTCTGAGAATCATGAATTGTGATTTTAGTTGGACTTTCTGAACCAAAAGTCCATAGGGACATATAGTCTTAAAAGATTTTAGGATGCCCTCAAGTATAAGAAATGGCCCTTTGCCATCCTAAGCTCCTGTACTTGCTTACTTCCTACCTTTGAGAAACTTAAGTCATCAGGCATGATGATCAGTTTCTTATCTCTCTACCAGATACATTCACACTCTCCCTTACCTCTTTCCCAACACCTCAGAGGACAAAGGCTTTTTCTTCCTAGTCAATCCCTCATCCATGCCTCTTCAATCCATGCTTCTACTTCCTCCAGCATTCTCCTTCCATTACCTAATGCTTCTCCTGAATCTTCAGGATTCTTCCTTCACTGGCTTCTTCCCCTCTGACTACGTACACGTTCAAGTACCTCCAATCCTAAAACAAACATTCAAACCAAAACTCCCCTCCCTTTCTTTTCATCTTCTCCACAAAGACTAATCCACATTTGCTACGTCCATTTCTTCATCTCATTTAGTTTGGGACCATTAAAAATCAGTTTCTCCTCAAGTAGCCAGTGTTGAGTCAAGTAGAAAATTCTTGCACCACTTCATCTCCTTATTGTAGTTGACAAAGCTGGCCACACTTTCCTCTTTAAACACCCAGCTCTCTTTTATTCAGTGATACTGTACTCCCCTGATTTCCCTTCTATTTATCTGATCATGTGGTCTTTGTCTCCTAAAGGGGCCCTGGCTCATGAACTGACTCTTTAAAAATTGTTTTTCCCTAGGACCTGAGTCCATTTCT
>NW_017731957.1:714805-717650 GCF_001890085.2 Hipposideros armiger
TGCAAATTGTTAATAATAGTTTTTTTATTAGTTTCAGGTGTGCAAATCATTTCAGGAAATGTTAAAACAGCTTCTTTAAGCAGAAGAAAGGTGAAAACAAACTAACAAAGGAAAATCAGAAATACGAATAACAAAATGGCAATAAATACGTACCTATCAATAATCACTTTAAATGTGAATGGACTAAATGCTCCAATCAAAAGACATAGGGTGGCTGAGTGGATAAGAAAACAAGACCCATGCATATGCTGTTTACAAGAGACTCACCTCAGATCAAAAGATACACACAGACTGAAAGTAAAGAGATGGAATAAGATGTTTCATGCAAATAGAAATGAGAAAAAAGCTGGGGTAGCCAGTAACTCTTTCTTCCCTCTCACTCCACGCTTCCTGGCAATCTCACGTCCTGTAGATTGTGCCTCCTAAATATTTCTCAAACCCAGGCCCTCCTCTCTATCTCTACCACCTCTGTCCTACTCCAGGCTCTCATCCTCTCCTGTTTGCGCACCTCCTCTCCAGTCTTGAACCCCATGACTGGGAGTAGTTCCAGTCACTCCCATCCTTAAAATACATGTCTCACTCCATAGCCAGTTTTTGATAAATGCTACTCAAGAAATGAGTGAAATAAAAACATTGAAATGTTGAGAATATTTCAAGGCTTTATTGGGTTAATAATGCAGAGCATGTGCAATTGATATGGTCCTGTAAATGCTCCAGCACATGATGACTGTACGTATGAACAACATACCTCAATACATAAGGACTGCACTCTTAGACTCACATGATGGCAAAAATGGAAAGGACTTCTGGCGTGCACCACTGAATGTCTACCAGCATCCATGCTTAGCTCTCCCTGCCCCTTTCCTCTGAAGATACTAGAAAAATGAAATGATTCTCTTACAGATAAGGATAGCTAATGAGTCAGGGATAGCCTGCTGAGAGCTTCTGGGAAAGCTTCTGTTCTGATAAGAGGAGCAGGCTTTGCCATCCTTCCCTTCTTTTTCTGCCACAACCAAATATATGAAACCTGGAGCTGTGAGTCAAGGGAATCTCCGAGTTGCTGGCCTTGCAAACTTTGGGCTCTTGTGATTGGATTCCAGAGAGAAAGAAAGCTGCTCATGGACCCTATTGTTACTTTGGAGTGCTCACTGGGTANCTAATTAAGCTGTCAGCATGGATGTTGTAGACACTGGATATTTTTGTTTGCAGGTCCAGTGATCTTTGCTTTGCTTTGCTCCCAGGAGAGAGAAGACAGAGAGCAATGTGCTCCTGTTTGCCTTTTGCACAGCGTTTTCTTGTTTAGTACTAGTCTTTCATGAGAACCTCACCCAGCACTGCTGGTGCTGACTGCAGGGTCTTTAAGGGCTCACCCTAAAGGGGAGGGTTGGGAGCCTTCTCTCTACCACCATCTTCGCAGACCCAGGATGGGATGGGCATCACTGAGTAGATATTTAATAATGGAGAAGTTGATCCCATGGAAAGCTGCTTGAGGAGTCACCCATACATATCTAGAGTTAGGCTAGGCTGGTGCCTCAGTGAAAGCCTCCTTTTATAAGTAGACAATCAGGGAGATTAGAGCATAATAAATGAATTAATCCAATAAACAATGGAACTAGGGTTAATTTTACTCTTTTATTGCAAGCCTGGCACTTGACAGTGTGTTGTGTCCTCTTCAAAAGGGTCAAGACAAACAGGACACTGGGCTAAATTTCTGAGGGTCTGAGGGGAAATCGAGGATAGGGCTGTCTCCCCTCCACTGCACAACCCTGGCTACATCACTCAGTCCTTGTGATTTTCCAATCCCTTTGTTTTCCATATTTTTAATGAAGTTTATTTCTACACTCCCTGCTTCCCAGTTTTGTTGTGCAAAGAAAAAGGTGCTTTCATACTTGTATATGTTAGCTCCTTTAATCCATAAAAAAGCTATTTGAAGTAAATATTACAATCCCCATTTTCAGGTGAGAAAACAGTAACTCAGGAGGTGAGACTACTCCATCATTGCTTGAAGTGGTGACAGGAAGTTACCAACTGGGGTCTCCTTGACTCCAGCCCCCACCTTTACTGTGCTGCCTCCTGGCCCTTTTATCTAATGAACTGTCATCCATGAAAAGACTCCACAAACGGCAAAGGGCTAGTCACAATAACACACTGTTATTCCTCAGACCACGGGCCATTACTTTACTACAGATGAGACTTATTCGACTTTGGAAAGAAAAAAAATATTCACTACCTCTTGTTATAAAAGGATATTTTTAAAAAGAAGAAAAATCATACAGAATGATGTATTACACCTTTACCCTGCCTTCCATTGGTAAGATTTCCCCCCAAGTCTCTTACTGTTGTCCCTGACAACAATCTCATCCCTCCAATTTATCTTTCATCCATCCACAGTGATCTAAAAAGAAAAAAAAATAGATCTCTGTAATACCCTGCTTAAAACGCTTCCATAAAGGCTCCTAACTGTTTGTAGAATAACCTCTAAACTTATCTAGATGTAAAGACCATCAATATGTCTACAAGTTTTCTTTCTCCACTGAACTTCTCATTTTTCCCCCTAGAATATTTACTTTTTTCTATTCAACTGGATCAAGTCCTACCCATCCTTTGAGACCCAGCTCAAATAACACTTCCCGGGGACTCCTCCAACTAGCCTCCCAATTTCTCTCTCTAAGGTGCTTTCCAAGTATTTTGCCCGAGAAGCTGGCATTGAACTAAACCTTGCTGTTCAGGCTGTCCTTTCCAGACTCTTTGCGGGCAGAAGATAAACATGTATATGTTACTACTTTAATCTCAATACAGTGCTTTGCACATGAAATGTGTTCAGTAAGAGTCCAATAAACACATT
>NW_017731957.1:720905-721877 GCF_001890085.2 Hipposideros armiger
AAAAGAGGGAAAGAAACTTGATTTGAAGGCAGAATCACTTATAAATAAATCCCATGACCTAGGTTCTGAGGACAGCAACAAAAGGAAACTTCCACATGCCAGCTCATGTTATATAAAGTCACAGGGAAGGAGAAAGAAATAATAACAAAGAACTAAATGCAAACTGTAAACAATTAAGTACAAATTTATTTTTTCTGTGTTTTTAATAATAGTTTGCTCTACAAGATAGTTATGTTCTTTCGAAGTAGTGCATATATTTAAATCTTTGTTGATAAATCTAATCTTGTTGTAAACACTCTAAACATATTTGAAAAGATTCTTTTCTGTGTCCTTTCTTTTTCACAAAGTATTTTCTTTACTGCTTTTTTTTAATCACGCTTTTCATGTTCTAGGTTTCTCAAAAGTGAGGCCCATTTGCATATACAAACCTTTGCACTTAATTTCATTTCCAGTTCACATTCGATACTTGTCTCTTCTCATTACAGCAATTACTTGTAAAATAGAATTTCCACGGCTTTATTTAATCCTACTGAAACAAGTACTGCATCTTAAGACAATTTTTTCTGAGCCCCAATAGCTGTCCAATTCTGTTTTTTGTTTTTTGTTTTTTCAGTCTTAGTCCTATAGAAGTGGTGAAGCCTGAGGTTGTTGTGGTACCCCCTGAATGATATGAGATGCAGGAAAGACACTGATTAGGACAAATCCTCCATCACTGGCCCTCTAAGACCCTTTAGAAACATGCTTGATTTCTCATACACTAAATAGTGGAATGTACAATTTTGTCATTTTCCTTTTCTTGTTTCTACAATGAATTTGGAAATAGAAAATCCTCAAATGTACAGCAGGTTCTCAAATAATGACGTTTCATTCAATGTCATTTTGTTATAATGTTAATGAAAACAGAAAATTGATTCCTGCCAGGGTCACTGTCTGTGTGGAGGGTGCACATTCTCCCCATGTCTCTGTGACTCC
>NW_017731957.1:723762-734526 GCF_001890085.2 Hipposideros armiger
ACAAATAAGAAAGAGAGGTAAATAAACATTCATTAGATTTAAAAATATTATTAAAAATATTATCTGTGGATTCATTTCTCAACTGAAGTACCCATTGTTAAAAATATTAACAATAATAGTCTCTTTCCTAAATGTAAGTAAATTGTGGTTATTTAGTTTTCCCTAACACATGAATAGCATTTGGTTTTCCTTTCTCTTATCCCACAACTGGGATGACAGAAAATGCTGTGTGGAACCCAAGCATCACATTGATGCTGCTTATTCTTTTCTTTTCTCCTCTCTTTTCTCCTCTACCATTTCCACTCAGTCTTCAACCAATTTTCCCACATTTATATACAAATTTGCACTGTAAATGCAAGTAAGCACAAACCATATTACTCAAGTAGTAAGAGGGTCACAGATTTTTTTCTAAGAAAGTATTTTTAGTTTTAATTTTATTACTTTTAATTTATATATGATACCACAGAGATCAATAATTCTGCATAAATGCCTTCATATAATAATATCATGCTTGCTTTTTTTTTCCCCCTTTCTTGCCTGGTTCTCCTCCCTTTTGCTTTTCCTATTTTGGCTACACTATCACCAAGGAACCCATGTCAACACTTATGTGTGTGCTTCATATTCCTGTCTGTACTCATAATGCTATACAGCTCTATGTACATATATGACTAGTTATACACACATATACAAACTTTTATGTTCACTCTTCTGTATTTTATTTTCTTGCTTACTACCTCTCTTGCAGTCTTCTGCCATAGGTCTAATTCATTTTTTTTTAAATAGCAATGCATTATGTGACTATATCACAATATTTTTAACCATTTCACTATTGAGAGATGTTTATTTTTAGTTGTTTTTTGTGTGTGTGGCTATAAGCATTACTGCAGTAAATAACACTCACCTTTATAAACTGGATTTTAAATATCTTTGATATAGATTCCTAGGACTGGAATTGCTGGGTCAAAGGGTATATGTCTTTTAAATATTAATAGATATGGCAAATTGCTTTTTAAACATGTTATCAAATTGAATATTTATATCAGCAATGTACTCCTTTTATCTACATACATGCCAGCAGATAGTACAATCTTTTCTAAAATTTTGGCAGTCTGATAGAGATTACTTTGATTTGCTTTCCCACTGTTCTAGTGAATTTGAGAACATTTTCATATGATTATAGGTCATTTAGATTTTTCTCTTTTGTGAATTTTCTCTTCACAATTTTTTCTATTATTATGTCTTCACGTATTTTTCTATTGCTTGTCTTCATACTGCTAGTTTGTAAGAGCTTTTTCGCTTTCTATGTTAACCCTTTATCTCTGATGAAAATATTTTGAATATTGTCCCAGAACTCTTTTGTCCATCCACTTTATTTGTGGTATTTCTGTTCATATATTTATATTTTGGCCATATGGCCATATATATGGCCATTTGTGGTATAATGGTATGCATATACCAAATATATACATATACATTATATGTAGCATACATAATATATATGCCAAATATATATATATATATATGTATATATATACTGAAATACCAAAATACAAAATACTAATTGTTTCTGCATCATTTAATTTATTAAAACAAAAACAAACAAAAAACAGGAAAATCTACATACTTCTCTTATTCCATTAAGCAAACAATTATATTAAGTAATCTCGTATACTGAGATCTATTTTTGGATTCTTTGTTCTACTAAATAATTTTTATTGTATGTTCTTATAGCTGCTTCTGATAGAAAATGTTCCATTATTATTTCTTTGTGTAATTTTCTTGGTTATTGTCAGTTAATTATTCTTTCAAATTAACTCTGTTATTTTATCCAGTTCAAAGGGGGAAAAACAAAACAAACAAAACATTCCATTGGGATTTTAACTGGAAATGAATTAAATCCACATATTGTTGGGAGACCAGTTTTAAAAATTTTTTATCAAAATAAAACTAACATACAATATTATATTAGCTTCAGGTGTATACCATAGTTATTCAACATTTATATACATAAAGAAGTGATCACGTTGTAAGTCTAGCAACTATCTGATACTGTACTATGCTATCACATTATTGACTATATTTCTATGCTGTACATTACATCTTTATGACTTATTAGTTTTATATCTGGAAATTTGGACCTCTTATTCTCCTTCACCTTTCCTCTCCTTTTTAATTTTTCAATTACAGTTGACATTCAATATTATTTCATATTAATTTCAGGTGTACTGAGACTTCACATCTAAGAACATGGTTTCTCATGCTTTTAATTAAGATTTTATAGCTGCTTTATATACGTTGAGCGTCTTGTTCTATAAAATTTCTTCCTACATTTCATAATTTTAGCTACTTTTATATGTGGAATATTTTTTTCTTATTTTTATTTCTACGCCTTTAGTGATAGAGAAGAGAAAAGCTATTAACTTCTGTCTAGTCACCTTAAAAGTTTTATTAATACTGTGCTTATTTCCTTTAATCTTGTGGGTTTTCTATATATACTGTCATAGTATTAGCAAAGTATAATTGTTACTTCTTATTTTCTAGTGTTTATAGTAGATATTTCTTTTATGTTGCTCATTTGCTAAACCTTTAAAACAATGTTTTTTTTTAAGGAATGGTGATAGCAGGCATTTAAAAATTTTAATTTAATAAAAATTACTAACTTTTTGAAACCTAGGATATCAAAAATAGTTAGTTTGGGGTAAACAATTGAGGATATTTCTTTACTTTTGTTTTATTTAAATTGTTTCTAAAAGTAGCTGCTGAATTTAATCATGTTACTTTCAGTGACTACAACTTGATTGCCAGAAGTTTTCCTTTAATTTACTTATGTACGGGATTATATAGACAGATTTCCTTGTAGTTTTGTGCATGTGTTTACTTGCTACTCTTGTAAATTCCTAGAAAAATATTTACCAAAATGTGTCAAATGTTAATTGCTATTACTTAATAAAGGGTTCCACAGTCAAATTATTTTGAGAAACACTGGACCAAATGAACTTACATGGTATTTCCTAAGACAATTAAAGCTAATGTGCATTGTTAAATTGCAAGAGGAGATTAAGGTACAAAGTGTTTAGTGAACTTTATTTGACCATCCTTTTTCATGGACTGTCCCATGGTACATACTACATTAGAGCAGAATAAACTTTGGGAAATGCTTACATGGAGATCATATACTAAGATTTCCAAATATTTTCAGCATATGAGACCAATTACATCATGAGGGCAGGTGTGATAAATTAAAAGTCAAAACTATAGGATGCTGAACCATTTGGGGAAGAAGAATTTAACTAACATTTGTGCCAATTTCCTCACTTTTATTTGTACCAGAATCTTGCCTAAGCAGCCCAAATTATTGATGTTTGGCATTAAACAGACCCATCTTAGAGCATAGTTCATGGGCTGAATGTAATCCCAGACTCAGCCAACTATTAAAGTAAGATTCTGGGAAATAATGCAACTTAACCTGTACCCACCCTCTATTTTGTGACCCACAGAATCATGACTATCATGACATGATGACATGGATGGGCTATCATAACTAGGGCTTGCACATGGTACTCACCGATGACATATTCTACCCTGAAGAGATCTCGTCTGGGGTCGTATGGACGATTGAAGTCAATCTGGATGTAGAAGGACTGTCCTCTACGTACAATTAGCTTCTTGTTATCATACTTGTCAGTGTGGTGATCCACTTTGTTGGAGTCCCATTTCTCTTTGAACAGGTGAACTCCAGTGACATTAAGGTAGTCTATGTACAAAGGAAACAATTGAAGAAAACCATTTAGTGACTTTGGTTTAAATATAAACTCAAAAAACAAGATTATTTTTTCTGAAGAAGAGGAATCTATACAAGGGGCTCTATACAGGGGGCTGGTAGGTTTGGGAGTCAGTCTCTTGTGACATTTTTGTCTTCAAAGAGGGTTTCTGACCACATGGCACTACTTTGAGATAGAGCAGTGCTGATGATGTTTATTGTACAGGTCTTGATACAGAGAAACTTGGACTAACCTCCAAGCATTCACAGTGCCAGTCTCATGCAGTTTTTCCTTATGTCAGGTGTTTCCCAGGTGACTACCATCTTCCTATGTCACTAACTAAGGATAAGTAAGGAATAGCCACTTCAATTTTCTTATCTTTTAAGGGGAGAAATCAAATCTGACAAACCTTCAAAGGATGTTTCTAAGGACAAAATTGATCGTTAATCAAAAACCCTCTTTTTATTTTAAGAAGGGTCAAATACTACTCCTTTTGTAATTTTTAAAATAGATCTTGTGCCTCAAAGGTAGGAAAGAGAGGGAACAGGTGTGGAGAAAGAATACTAACATTTCTATGAGATAGTTATGATTGTTTTCACTTTGCACATGCAGAAACAAGCCTCACATTTCCCTAACTACTAATCAACCAATCTAGAAGTCAAACCCTGATCTGAAGCAAAAATCTGAACATTTTTTGGCTAATTTTTGGAAACAGGGCTGTAAATCAGTAATACATTTATCTGAGATATGATAGCACTGGATAAAATTTAGATCTTCTGCTTTTTCCCCATTCCTTCTGCAAATACTCACCAAATATGAAGGTAACTCAACTACCCATCTACCCTGTAGTTAAGAAGATCTAGTCTAGAGACAGGTTTCTGCATATAGGTTTGCAGTCCTAATGGAGCACTGGGGAGAAAAGCCTGGGTGGGGGATGAACTGGCCTCTTGCCTTCCCTCTATTTCCTTGACCCTGCTGTCTACATGGCTTGCCTTCACATCTGTGAACACAGTGTGCACAGCTGCTGAACTTGTGCTGAGGTATCACTCTGCAAGATTCCAGTGACTTCCTTTGCTTTCACATAGGAATCCTGTGTAGAGTACCTGGTTCCCTCCAGCTTCATTTTTCCCCCCAGATTTTATTGGGGAACTGGGGGAGGAGAACAGTGCTGGGGAGTCAGGGAAGCAGAACAGACAAGTTGCTGTCCTTTTGTTCTTCAGCCTAGTTGTGGAGGATGTTGCTTCACTGGCCCATGTTGGTGTTATCATTGCAGTCTTCCTGGGCGAGGCAGTTGCTCGCTGGCCATTGGACTGTCTCTCACAGCGGCTCACAGCAGCTCACGAAAGCTCACGCCCACTGCTGGCCAGCCCCACTGCAGCCTACGCCATCACCAGCGACTCACAGTAGCCCAGCTCCAGGCCGAGCTGTTATTCACCATCTTAGTTGTAGAGGGCACAGCTTACTGGCACATGTGGGAATTGAACTGACAGCCTTGTTGCTCAGAGCTTGGGCTCTTACCAACTGAGACTCAGCCAGTCCCCCTCCAGCTTCATTTTTTTCCAATTGGGAAAACCCAGAAGTTGAGCTCATTAAAATAGTCTCCAGTTCTAAAGTCTAGGAGTCCCTAAAATACTCTTAATCAATTGAATTAAAATACTCTTAATTACTTGAACTTTAATCAAAAGTTCAAGTAATCCTAAATTGGAATCTCAAGTCTCATAATTACTTAGGTAAGGGACATTGCCTCTTAGAAGCTGAATTTTCTCAACTTTAAAATGAGGATACTAATACCTCGTGAATTTCTATGAAGATTCAATGACATAATGATGCAATATGTTTGGCACTATGCCTGCCACATAGTGGGGCCATAGGCTTACTTGTGGCCCTCTGAATATGAACTCTGATGGAGCCAATTTACATTTTACATGGCGTGGTGCTCAATGGGCTATTCTGACTGCAACACTACAGCAAACAGAAAGTGCAAGATGCAGTTTTATTTTTGCCTCATTTCAGAACCCTGCCATAGTACATGGTCCCCTGAAGGGCACTTTCCTTCCATTATGCTGTGGGCTAAAGATGTTTAATTCTTTAGATCTCTCTCCTCCAAGCTGCATTTCCCCTAAGTTCTCTGGCCTTATTAAGGTCACAATCCCCAGTGTTAAACCAGCTTCAGAAAGAACTGGGGAGGAGGGGGACAAGATGGTGGAGTAGGAAATTCCTGAGCTCACCGATTCCCACAGACACACCAAAACTACAACTACCTATAGAACAACTATTTATGAGACTGACCAGAAGACTAGCAGAACAGATTTTCCTACACCTAAGGAATAGAGAAAAAGCCACATTGAGAATGGTAGGAGGGTCTAGTCAGGACCCACATCCCCTGTGTGGTGTCCCACAAGTAGGAGGGATTTCATAGCCATGGAGGTCCCCCCACTCCGAGGAATGATGGATCTGAGCCCCACATTGAGCTCCCCAGTGCAGAGGAAGTTGTACTAGGAAGAGGAGTCCATATAAGATCTAGTTATGAAAACCAGTGGGGCTTATGTCCAGGAGACCTGACAGGCTTTAGGAAACCAAGACCCTACTCTTAAAGGGCTTGAGCACAAACTTGCTTGCTTGGACTTCTAGCACTGAGGCAGTGTTCTGAAAAACTCCTAGGTCATACTAAAGGAGATACATGGAATAATTTTAGGGTGAGTGTTGGAGGAGCAGGAATCTATTGAATTGAAGCTTTCTCTGGGGATAAAAATACTGGCAAAGGCCCTTTTTTTCCCCACTCTTATCTGGCCTGGAGCTGGCAGGCACCATTTCTAACACTCTCCATTAACTTTGCCAATACTGTTCATCCTGCCTCAGTGTTCTCCTGAGGTCCCACACTGCCCAATCTGCCTCCACCACAGCACCCCTCCAAAGCAGCTCCCACACTGCCAGACGTGATAGGTGGCCTCTACTGGCACTGGTGCCCCTTCAAAGCAGTCTCAGTCTGAGACCACCACACCCAGTGGACGTCTAAATGGACCATACATCATAATCAAGTGGGATTTATTCCAGAGATGCAAAGGTAATTTAATATCTATAATCAATCAACGTGATAGAACACAATAACAAAATGGAAGATTAAAATCATATGATTATTTCCATAGATGCAGAAAAAGATTTGACAAAATTTAACATTCATTTATAATAAAAACTTCCAACAAAGTAGAGATAGAGGAAACATATATCAACATAATAAAGGGCATACATGACAAACTCATAGCTAACATCATACTCAACATTGAAAAGTTGAAAGCTTTTTATCTATGATTAGGAACAAGACAAAGATGCCCACCCTCACAGCTTTTATTTAATAAGGCATTGGAAGTCTTAGACACAGCAGACAAGAAACAAAAAAGTGTTCAATTAGAAAGGAAGAAGTAAAACTGTCACTGTTTGCAGATGACATGATGTTATATATAGTAAATCCTAAAGACTCTTCCAAAGAGTTGTTATAACTAATAAATAAATTCAGTAAAGTTGCAAGACAAAATTAATATACAGAAACCTGTTGCATTTCTATACACTAATAGCAAAATATTATAAATAGAAATTAAGAATATAATCCCATTTACTACTGGGATAATTTTAACCAAGGTAGTGAAAGACATACACTCTGAAAATTATAAGACATTGATAAAAGACACTGAAGGAGACACAAATAAATAGAAGTATATGCAATGCCCATGGATGAGAAGGATTAATATTGTTAAAATGTTCATACCACCCAAAGAAATCTACAGATTCAATGCAATCCATATCAAAATAAAAATGGATTTTTCATAGATCCAGAACAATAATTGTAAAATTTGTATGAAACCACACAAGATCCCAAATAGGCAAAGCAATCTTGAGAAAGACAACATTGGAGGTATCATACTCTCTTATTGCAAACTATACTGCAAAGCTATAGTAATCAAAATAGTATGATACTGGCACAAAAGCAGACATATAGATCAATGCAACAAAATAGAGAGCCCAGGAATAAACTCACTCATATGATCTAATAATCCATGACAAAAGAAGCAATTATACACAATGGGGGAAAAGCCTCTTCAATACATGGTGTTGAGAAAACTGGAGAGTTACATGAAAAAGTGAATCTTGACCCCTTTATTATACTGTATACAAAAATAAACTCAAAATAGATTAAAGATTTAAATGTAAGACCTGAAACCACAAAACTCCTAGTGGAAAACATAGGCAGTCAACATTTTTGACATTGGTCTTAACAATAATTTTTTACATAAGTCTCCTTGGGCAAGGGCAGCAAAAGCAAAAATAAACCAATGAGACAACATCAGACTAAAAAGCTTTTGCACAGCAAAGGAAACAACAAAATGAAAAGGCAATGTAATGAATGGAAGAATATATATGTAACTGATATACCCAATAAGAGGTTAATATCCAAAATATATAAAGAATACATACAACTCCACTTCATAAAAACAAACAATCCATTTAAAAAATTGGGCAGAGGACCTGAATAGACATTTCTCCAAAGAGGACACACAAATAGCCAACAGATGCATGTTGAAAAGATGCTGAACATCACTTATCATCAGGGAAATGCAAATCAAAACTTAATGAGATATTACCTCACACAGTCAGAATGGCTATTACCAAAAAGACAACAAATAGTAAATGCTGGTGAGGATGTGAATAAAAGGGAAACTTAAGGCATTTTTGATGGGACTGTACATTTGTACAGCCACTATGGAAAGTAGTATGGAGGTTCTTCAAAAAATTAAAAATTGAACCATCATACAACCCAGCAATTCTACTTCTGAGTGTTTATCTAAAGAAAACAAAAACACTAATTTGAATGAATACATGCACCCCTATGTTTATTTCAGCATCATTTACAATAGCCAGGATATGGAAGCAACCTAAGTGTACATCTACACATGAATGGATAAAGAAGATGTGGCATGTGTGTTTGTGTGTGTGTGTGTGTGTGTTACTCAGACATAAAAAAGAATGAAATGTTGCCATTTGTAACAACATGAACTGACCATAGGGTATTATGCTAATTAAGCCAGATAGAGGAAGGCAAATACTGTAAGATTTCACTTATATGTGGAATTTTAAAAACAGAACAAAAACTGAAAACAGACTCATAGACACAGAGAACAAACTTGTGGTTGCCATAGGGAAGGGGTATTGGGAATGAGCAAAAGGTGAAGGGCATTAAGAAGTACACACTTCCGGAGCTTCCGGTAAGATGGCGGAATAGACAGATGCTGTGCCAACTGCCTCCCAGGATCACACCAAAATTACGAATAATTTATGAGATAGTCAACCTTGGAAGTTCCCTGGACACTAGATGAAGAGAACCTCTAAACGAAGGACTTAAAGAGGAGGTCATGACGAGTCTGGTAGGAGGGGCGGAGACGAGAGAGGGAGAACCCCGTGAGGGACACCTCAGCAGTGGGGAGGCTTCTCCAGTTGGGGGAGAGATCCTCCAGCCCCACACCATGTTGTTCACCAGCCCAGAGTTACTTTGCCAGGAAGAGGGGTCTACGATAGCTGGAAGTAGTAAATAGTGAGACTCTCTTTGCTCGGCTCAGTGAGGCTAGGGGCAGCTGGAGAACCAGTGGAGCCGGCAAACTGACTTGCTCGCTGGTGAGCACTCACCCGGTTCCTGGTGGAGGCAGTAGCTTTGTGAGCGGGGCCTAGGAACCTGCGGGAAGGACTGAACTGAGTGCCTTTGGCGCGGGAGCTGGATGTTTTTGGGACCATTGTTCCCCTGGTGTGGAGTTTGCACATGAGTAGTGCACAGGAGGGTGCCATTTTTTCAGGGCTGGGGCTGGGCCCTCCCACAGAGGCTCAGGTCTGGGACTGCATTGGTCTGCTGGAATAAGCGCAGGAGTGCGTGTGTGGGGCATGCATGCATGCGTGCACATGCGGCCTTGGATCCCCACCCTCCATACTGTTTGTGCTGCGTAGCCAGGGAAATGCGGGCCAAGCACGCTCTGCCTACAACAGACTGCTTATTGAGACCCGAAAGTGCGCAACTCGGCTTAGGTCCCTGATTTCCGCACTGTGCATGCAGCATTGTCTTGGTGGCAGTTGGCTGTCGGGCTACTCGGCCTGATCTTTGAGCGGCTGATTGGGACAGGCTGAGACAGGGAGTTTTCCTGGGAGTGTAGGGCCGCGAGCTGTGTGCCTGCGTGATTCAGCCAAGGCTTTCCAGGTGAGATTGTGTGGATTGGCTGCTGATGCAGGAGTGCATGCTACTCTGATTTGGGGGGGCCACTGAACACACCCTGTGGTGCCTTGGGGTCCTGCCCCACCCACCTAAAGCTGTGTTGCCAGGGGCACCCTGAGCACCCTGTCCGTGGCCCTTACCTCTCCAGGCCACAGAGGGTTTTTTTTTTACAGTAGCAGACAGCCTGCAACAACCTGTGAGGATTTTTGGTGGTGAGCATGGTTCCAGAGCAAACAGCAATTAATTGTGGGAAGCTCACTTCAAGTCTAGAGGGAGGTCAGTGCATGACGCACTGAGCCCTTCCCCCCAACAGCTGGTGCTGAGTTGCCCAGAATCTCTCTATTGCTGAGCAAGTGGTCTGCAGATTAAAACGGGCAGAGAGCCCCCCCTTTTTTTCTTTTCTCTTTTTTCTTTTTCCTTTTTTTTCCCCCTTTCTTTCTCTTTTCTTTCTTTCTTTTTTTTTCTTTCTAGGTGATCTAATACATCAAAACAATCAGAGTGACAGCCAGAATGAAGAAACACAGAAACATGTCCCAAGTAAAAGATCAGAAGAAACCTCAAGAAATGGAATTAAATGAAACACAGGTATCCAACCTTTCAGAGACAGAATTTAGAACACTGATGATAAGAATGTTTAAGGAACTTAGGGAGGACATAAAGAAGGATACAGAAATCATAAAAAACAACCAGGTAGAACTAAAGAATACAATAACTGAAATGAAGAACACACTCTAAGGAATCACCAATAGATTA